>NC_142475.1:41617500-41732500 GCF_049115385.1 Moschus berezovskii
ACGTGTCTTCTGCCCACAAGGAGCTCATAGGTTTCCCTGAAACTATTTTATCTCTGTGGAAAATAGAGTCTGGTCAGAGCAGGGGTTTGCACATGAGCAAGGTGAAGACAGGTTTGCAACATAAGACATCATCTAGGGAAGAAAACACAGGTGAATAATCTCCAGTGGAGATCCACAATTTAAAGGGCCAGCAGAGTGGGTTAAGGATTTTTCAGAAGACACAGGGCAGCAAAACTAGAGATGAGATTAGTGAAAGAAAACATCCCAATTAATAAAGTTCGGTGACTAATTTGCCCAAAGTTACAGTGCAGATGTTAGAAGTTGTATCTTTCTTGGTGATGATTGTTTAGTCGGTAAGTCATGTCCAACTCTTGTGACTTCATAGACTGTAGCCTGTCAGGCTCTTCTGTCCATGGGATTTCCCAAGCAAGAACACTGGAGTGAGTTACCATTTCCTTCTCCAACGGATCTTCCTGACCCAGGGATCAAACCCACGTCTCCTATATTGGCAGGTGGATTCTTTACCATAGAGTCACCAGGTAAGCCCCAATATCTTTCTTACTCAAAATCTATTCTCTTTATATGTGAAACTGCTTTTCTATTTTCTTTTAGCTTCTCCCAGAGACTCATTGTTCAATTGGCTTGCCCATGCCTCCTCTATCACCTGGATCTCAACAAAAATTAAGAATGTATCAGAATAAAAAGTTACTCAGATGGAACTACCTTTTAGAGTATTGGCCATAATAGAGCACACCCCGTTCAAAATGTCCTGTATGAGTACCTATACCAAAACTGAGAAATAGGGGAGGTTCAGTATATCCTTGAGATGCATGGATACTTGAGAGGAAAAGTCAATGTCAGTGTCAACTGTCCTTTGTATATTTGTCTTTTTTCTTGCAATCTTATATTAGTTTGCCAGGGTTGCCTTCAAAAAACACCATAGACTGGGTGACACAACAGAAATTTGTTGTCTCACAGCTCTGGAAGCCAGAAAGTAGAAAGGGTCAGTCTAGTTGATTCCTTCCAAAGGCATTGAATTATGTTCCATGCCTCTCACCTGACTTCTGGTGGTTTTCTGGCAACCTCATTCATTCCTTGGCTTGGAGAAGCATCACTCTGCTTTCTGTCTCCATCTTCACATGGTGTTCCACTGTGTACGTCTCTCCAAATTTCCACTTTTTATAAGGGCACCAGTCATACTGGATTTTTGTTGTTGTTCAATCGCTAAGTTGTGCCTGACTCTGCGACCCCATGGACTACAGCACCCCAGGCTCCCCTGTCTTTCACTATCTACTGGTGATGATAATGATCATCATCACTATCAAACTCATGTCCATTGAGTTGGTGATGCTATCTAACCATCTTATCCTCTGCCACCCCTTTCTCCCTTTGCCTTCCATCCTTCCCAGCATCAGAGTCTTTTTCAATGAGTTGGCTTTTCACATCACATGGCCATAAGTACCGGAGTTTCAGCTTCAGCTGGGAATAAACTTTAGGGATGTGCATATTGAATCACTTGAGGAGTTTAACTGAGACCAAGAAGAGAATGGAGAGGATTTATGCCCTGGAGCCAAGGTGAGAGAAGGAATGGCACAGTTTTCTGCCCACCCTCATGAAATAAGTATGACCTGTGTATTAGTCAGTATTCTGCAGAAAAACAGAACCAGTAGGATGTATGTATATAAATATGGATATAGATATAAATATATTTAAATATATATGAAGAGATTTATTATAATCGACTTATACAATAGTGGGTGGAAAATTCAAACTCTGCAGATACACAGGTATGCTGTTGACTCACCGTAGCCAGTGCCACTTTTCCAATCTGAAAGCCAGCAGGCTGGAGAATTCTGTCTTACTCTGGGTAGGCTGATCTTTTTGTTATATTCAGGTCTTCAACTAATTATATGAGGCCTACCTACATTAGGGAGGGCAGGCTGCTTTACTCAGAGTCCACCAATTTAAGTATTAATCTCATCCAAAGCACCTTCACAGAAACACCAGGATAATGTTTGACCTACTAGCTCGGCACCATGATGCCAGTCAAGTATTGGTTTACGTAACTACTAGACCCAATGTTCCACTTTATTGAAACTATTAACTCTTAGACACAATGATCTGTTAGAACCTGTTTCTAATCTCCAGTGAGAACTGTTATTTGGAAGGTAGACTATGTTCCAAGATATGCAGTAACCCCCTGAATCAGGAAACTGTATATTTGTCTTCCTGACCTTCTATTTATCCTTTAGAATGACAGAAACAACATTAACTGTGAAACTAACCTGCTGGTTCAGATTCTTCTTTGTCCTTTTTAGTGAGTTGTGTTCCTTTCTCTATTTTCTTTCAACTTTCTTTACTGCTGAAGTCTGAACAGAACTCAATTTTTTTCAGTTTTTTTTTTTTTTTCTTTTTTCCATACTGTTTGGCAAGCAGGATCTTATTTCCTTGACTAGGGATCAAACTCTTGGCCCCTGCAGTGGAAGCGTGGAATCTTAACCACCAAACTGCTAGGAAAGTCCCAAAACTTGATTTTTATTAGTTTATACTTTTTTTCCAAAATCAGTTTATTTCCCTAAGTTAGTCAGTTAATTTAATATTCAATGAAAACTAGGTCTTTGATATTTATTATTCTTACTTTCTTATTTCAGTTAAATACAAATACATGATACCTATATACTTATTTACACCTGGATCATAATGAAGACCTCCCTTTTGAAATAAAATTAATGTTCTAGATGTGAGATATACCAAATCAAAAGCAACTGAATGCAGAAATAGAAAGCAAAAAAATTAGCTATCCAGTTATCTATATTAGAAAGTCTGGGGATACAGACACATAGTCTAACCAAAGCCAAATCCAGATTTCATCCATACCAGCTTCTACCAGAATAATCCATCAATCCAATCCAGGACTTTTAGGATGAAGTTGATCTGTTAAATCACAGTCAACTGTAACAAACATTATGTAGCTATACAAATATGAAAAAAAAATAACTGGGGAGTGGGGGAAGGGGCTCTTCTATTTCTTCCCTGAATCTTTGTATTTGAGAAAATATCCCTCTTACAAGGGCCAAATAAAGTTCTGTCTCCCCCATTCCAGCCAGTTAGCTCTCCTCTGTGGTCACAGATTTATTGGTCATAACACTCAAGTAATCATCAAATCACAGGCTTGAAAGAATTTTCTTGAAGAATTCCTCTATAACATATTTATCAATTAGGTATCCAGAGTCCATTTTATTACTTCCAATGACTTGAGTTCACTATCTCTCAAGAAATTTAGTCATGCTTCTGAGCAGTTTTATTTACTTAAAATGTTTACCTGCTGTTTCAAAATAGTGGTCTGCCGGTCATGATTACATCCAGTAAACCCAGTTGAAAAAGTCTAATCTTCCTTCCCCAAGAGTGTCTTTTATCTAAGTAAGTAAGTGTTAGTCGCTGTCGTGTCCAACTCTGCGACCTGATGGACTGAAGCCTTCTAGGCTCCTCTGTCCATGGACTTCTCCAGGAAAGAATACTGGAGTGGGTAGCCATTCCCTTCTCCAGGGGATCTTCTCAACGCAGGGATCGAACTCTTGTGTCCTGCATTGCAGGTAGATTCTTTACTGTCTGAACCACCAGTGAAGCTCCTTTTATCTACTTAAAAACAGAACTTGGCTCCCTTCCTTTTCTCTTATCTCATCAAAAGCCTCCAGGCTCACCTACCCTCACTCCAGCACCAACACCTGCACTGCAAAGGGTAGTTAGGTCAAACAGGTGAGTAGAGCCTGAAATTCAGGCTCTGTGCTAGGTGTTGAGCTGTGGACAACCACAGGAGGGGTGTCTTATGTAATTTTCATGAAGCCCTCCCCGACCCCATTAGGGCTTCCCTGATGGCTCAGTGGTAAAGAATCCACCTGCATTGTAGAAGACACAGGTTCCACACCCGGGTCAGGAAGAGTCCCCTGGAGGAGGGCATGGTAACTCACTCTAGTATTCTTGCCTGGAGAATTTCATGGACAGAGGAGCCTGGTGGGCTACAGTCCACGGAGTTGCAAGGAGTCTGACACAACTGAGTGACTACACATACTACACATGCACGCATCTACCCCCTCCCCCGCCCCAACAATTAGGTCCACTTGCCAAGATTTCTACCTGCAGGACTTACTTTGCCTGGAGAAGTGACCTTCTTCTTACTCAGGTACAGACGTTACATAGGTCCCAGACTCTGTCTTCCTTACATGACATGATGTCAAATCTGCCTTCTGTTGTCTCTTCCTAAATTTTTCTATAGCTATCACCATGATTATTTCATTAGTTTCTCAAAGATAGATTTCTCTTAATCTTTTTCTTAAAAGTGATACATGGCTATATAATCAATTATATTTTAATACCATCTTTATAATTCCATAATTTTGCTCAATTGTCCTTGTCTGATTGCAGCCATGAAATTAAAAGACGCTTACTCCTTGGAAGGAAAGTTATGACCAATCTAGATGACATATTAAAAAGCAGAGACATTACTTTGCCAACAAAGGTCCGTCTAGTCAAGGCTATGGTTTTTCCCATGGTCATGTATGGATGTGAGAGCTGGACTGTGAAGAAAGCTGATCGCCGAAGAATCGATGCTTTTGAACTGTGGTGCTGGAGAAGACTCTTGAGAGTCCCTTGGACTGCAAGGAGATCCAACCAGTCCATTCTAAAGGAGATCAGTCCTGGGTGTTCATTGGAAGGACTGATGCTAAAGCTGAAACTCAAATACTTTGACCACCTCATGCGACGAGTTGACTCACTAGAAAAGAGTCTGATGCTAGGAAGGATTGGGGGTGGGAGGAGACGGGGACGACAAAGAATGAGATGGCTGGATGGCATCACCGACTCAATGGACATGAGTTTGAGTGAACTCTGGGATTTGGTGATGGACAGGGAGGCCTGGCGTGCTGTGATTCATGGGGTTGCAAAGAGTCGAAGATGACTGAGCGACTGAACTGAACTGAACTGAACTGAATTACAGTATCAAAGTCAAATCTTTTGACCTGATTTTCAAAGACTAATATAAATTGGGTTCAACTTAAAATTTTAACTCAAATGGTTCAAAACTGAACTGATCATCATTATGCCCAAACCCATCTCTTTACTGTGTTTTTTTTTACCAACTGAAGCATAACTGATTTACAACATTACATGTACACAGCAAAGTGATTCAGTTATATGTGTATATATATACATATTAAATGTGTGTCTTAGTTGCTCAGTAGCATCTGACTCTTTGCAACCCTATGGGCTATAGCCGGCCGGACTCCTCTGTCCATGGAATTCTCCAGGCAAGAATATTAGAGTGGGTTGCAATTCCCTTCTCCAGGGGATCTTCCCAACCCAAAGATCAAACCCTGGTCTCCTGCACTGGCAGTGAATTCTTTACCAACTGAGTTACCAGGAAAGTCCTGGTGCTTTCTGCTTCTCCCCAAATAACAGCAGCACCCCATGGCTCTAAGAGCCTAATTATCTTTGTTTGTAGTTCATCCCAGTTATTAGTGACCTGACTGAGCAACTGAATTGAACTGAACTGAACAGTGCATATAGGAACTAGTGATAGGTATTAATTTATTGTAACTAGAATAAGTCCTCCCAGATGGCACTTTAACTTTTACCATGATTTCTGCCTTTCTTTTTTTAAGTGTCTGACATAAGTGATCACTTTTAATAAACTCTTAGTCTTATACAGGGTAACATCAAAGTGAAAGTGAAAGTTGCTTAGTCATGTCTGACTCTTTGCAACCCCATAGACTATTCCCTTCTCCAGGGCATCTTCCCAACTCAGGGATCAAATCCCTCATTACGGGCGGATTCTTTACTTGCTGAGCCACAAGGGAAGCCCAACAATACTGGAGTGGGTAGCCTATCCCTTCTTCAGGGAATCTTCCCGACCCAGGAATCAAACCAGAGTCTCCTGCATTGCAGGCAGATTCTTTACCAACTGAGCTATCCGGGAAGCCCTGTTGAGTGTTAATTATTTATGCCTTTGCTTGTTATCTAACACCTTGTGATTTTCATATATTTTCTTACATTTCTGTTCATATACTGCGAATCCACAGAATGTGGAATCTTCACATAGGAGCATGACCTCATGCTTTTAACTATGTGGGTGAAAACATTTACTAACCATTTCCCCCCCAAACTAAGTAACATCAGAGGATTTTAACTTGTAAAAAAGTTAGGTCAGAATATGTTTTAAATTTGCTCCTAATATGCTATGTTGAAATATTAAGATGGCTTAATGAAAAAAATTTAAGAATAAAAGTTCTTATCAGCAGAAAGTTTACTTGGCTCCTTGTTATCAAACTTTCCTAACAGTTCATTAGAGACAGGATAGACCGAAAAAAATCTGAGTGATTAAATTTTTTTTAATTTTATTTATTATTTTTTATATTTGACTGCACTGGGTCTTTGTTGCTTTGCAGGGGCTTTCTCTAATTGCAGTGCTCAGGCTTTTCACTGCAGTGGCTTCTCTTGCTGAGGAGCAAAGGCTCTAGACACTCAGGCTTCGTTAGTTGCAGCACATGGGCTCAGTAGTTGTGGGGCATGGGCTTAGTTGCCCTATGACATGTGGAATCTTCCTAGACCAGGAATGGAACACATGTCCCCTGTATAGGCAGGCAGATTCTTATCCACTGCACCACCAGGGAAGTCCATTTAAAATCATTTGAAACTGACAGATAGAAGGGTGGACTGAACACCAGCTATCCAGACTTCCTACATTTTTCAGAAGTGATAGAGACCTGCTGACTCCAAGCCCAATACCATCTTGTTTGACCAACATATTATTTTAAACAAAGAATCAAAAACAAACAAAAGGGCGTGAGGGTGCTACTTTGCCAACATTCTTCTGTTTGAAAACATTTTCAAAGTTTCTTGGAACAGTTTCATGAAACTGTGCTCATGGATGCCATGAGCACACTGAGAAAACGTTTGGCTCCCCAGTGAGTGGACAATCTTTCTTAGAGCTTAAGTATTGGAGTTAACTGTGTGCACATGTGTGTCTGTTAGTCACGCAGTCACATCCGACCCTTTGCACCCCGTGGGCTGTAGCCCACCAGGTTCCTCTGTCCATGGAATTCTCTAGGCAAGAATACTAGAGTGAGCTGCCATTCTCTTCTCTATGGGATCTTCCCAACTCAGGGATCGAACACTGCATTGAAGGCAAATGCTATTAAAAGGTCAAGACCTAACAGGCTTGAAGTTTATCCTGGAGGATTTAAGCCTCAAAGAGGAAGAGCTGTTGGCCATGTAGCAGTTCCTGGGGATTTGCCACAGTCAGGCTGCTCGAAGAAGCCGAAGAAATGAGTGAGAGCTTGGGATCCTATATGGAAGAAGATGGTGCATGAAAATAAAACCCAGTAAGGCAGTCTGAGCCATCACAGATTAAGAAGAAAAAGCAAACAAACAAACAATCATTTAGAAGTTGATACCTCATTTCCTTTGTCCTTTCTATGGAGTGTGTCATTAATATGCATGTTGTTTTAATAATATTTGCCTCATTTTGAAGAATGCAAGTCTCTAGAGGTCGTTCCTATTGTTAGCGATTGATGAGAAGGCTGACATAGGATTTTAGCTTCTTAAGGAGACAACGGAACCAACTAATTGTGATCAGTCTGAACCATAGGCCCAAAGTCTTAAAGAATGTGATTTCATCCACTTGTTTAAATGCCAAGCATTGTATTGCCTTATCTGAATGCTGCTGCTGCTGCTGCTAAGTCACTTCAGTCATGTCCGATTCTGTGTGACCCCATAGACGGAAGCCCACCAGGCTCCCCCGTCCCTGGGATTCTCCAGGCGAGAACACTGGAGTGGGTTGCCATTTCCTTCTCCAATATGTGAAAGTGAAAGTGAAGTAGCTCAGTCGTGTCTGACCCTTAGTGACCCCACAGACTGCAGCCTACCAGGCTCCTCCATCCATGGGATTTTCTAGGCAAGAGTACTGGAGTGGCTTGCCATTGCCTTCTCCACATCTGAATGCTAGCATTCTTTAAAAGGGTGTTTTTCAAACTAGAGATCAGGACCCACTAGGGGTCGTTAAATCCTTTTAATTAGCTGGAACCAGTGTTTTGGAAAACTAAACATAGAATTAAGCAGAAAACACATTTCTTCACTTTGGGAGGGATCATGTATTAGTTACGATAGAGACCCTGATGCTGGGAGGGATTGGGGGTAGGAGGAGAAGGGGACAACAGAGGATGAGATGGCTGGATGGCATCACCGACTCAATGCACATGAGTTTGGGTGAACTCTGGGAGTTGGTGATGGACAGGGGTCCTGGCGTGCTGTGATTCATGGGGTCGCAAAGAGTCAGACACAACTGAGCAACTGAACTGAACTGAACCTATACTTGCTATCTAAGTGGCTTTAATACAATAAAATATTTTCTTCTCATTCATATAAAGCCAATTCGGGCTAGGTGAGCCTCCTCTATCTGACAAATTCACAATGCACAACATGTGGTCTCTAGGTCAGGGTGTCAAGTGCCACAATGAAGAGAGAGGTTGAGGGTCACCCAAGCAGAATTTAAGTTCCAGACCTGGAAGCAGCTCGCATCACAGCTGTCCTGAGTCACATGGCCAGAATCTAACTTGATGGAAGGGGGCACAGTGCTGTCCCCCTGTGCACATAGAAGAGACAGCAGAGGGACTTCCCTGCTGCCCAGTGGTTAAGACTTCACCTTCCAATACAGTGGAGTAGGGGTTGGGGCTGGGGTTGAGGGGGGTGTGTTGATCCCTGATTGCAGAGCTAAAATCCCACATGCCTCATGGCCGAAAAACATAAAACAAAAGCACTCTTGTAACAAATTCAATGAAGACTTTGAAATGGTCCACATCATCGACACAGGGAACTTGAAGCCTGTGCTCTGTGACAACCTAAGAGGTGGGAGGGGGAGGGGAGTACAAGAAGGAAGGGACATATGTCTGTTTCATGTTGATGTATGGCAGAAACCATCACAATATTGTAAAGTCATTATACTACATTTAAAATATAAATTTAAAAAAGTTATCCCCACAAAAGATCATAGAAAAAGAAAAATCTTCAAAAAAAAGAGACAGTGGAAATGACATGTGTGTCACAGCACTCCATTTACACCCATGCTTCACTGAGTTTGGCATGGATGAGCTTCTGTAGAATATGCACTTTAGATACTTTAGCAAAATCCTCACTCTTTCAGGGATGTTAGGCAGCAATTTTATTTTCTTTTTCTGAAAAATAGGTACTTCCTGTCATCACTGGACCAAAAACACAAGTTGGTTTCTATGTTTTTGGATTTTCCTATCAAGTTAATTAAACAGACACAAATTGAACATGAGCGAGTGTATCTGGCCTATGGAAGAATCAAAGATGGAGGGTATGGTGGTTCTTTCCGTTTCTGTCATCTGCTTTTGTATCAGCATCATTTCTTCTGCCTCATCCTCCCACTGAGCTACCACAGAGGCCTGACATAGTCATACTTAGAGACTGCTTTTTGTCCTAATCTGAGAAAAACTGTTACCTTACTGTGAAGAACTTCAACTCTGGTGAAGAACTGCTAGTGGACTAGACTACCTGTCTGAATTTCAAATTCCTCTTGTTCAGTCTCTCTCTGGATTCTGTATTCATTGTCCCTCAGT
The DNA here is from genome assembly GCF_049115385.1 of Moschus berezovskii. Classification (NCBI taxonomy): domain Eukaryota; kingdom Metazoa; phylum Chordata; class Mammalia; order Artiodactyla; family Moschidae; genus Moschus; species Moschus berezovskii. The sequence continues at coordinate 41,627,133 of NC_142475.1, forward strand.
CTTTACAGCCTTGGTGCCTGCCTCTTACTAGACGCTGATGTGAACTAAATTGTGTTCTCCAACCCCCACCCCACGTCTAATTCTTATGTTCATGCTCTAATCTCCAACGGGACTGTATTTGGAGGTATGGACTTTAGGGAAAAAATTAAGGTTAAGTGAGGTCATAAAGGGGCTTCCTTTAAGGGAGTGGCGTTAGTGTTAAAGAACCCTCCTGCCAATGCAGAAGATGTAAGAGACGTGGGTTCATTCCCTGGGTCAGGAAGATCTCCTGGAGGAGCACAAGACAACCAACTCCAGTATTCTTGCCTGGAGAATTCCAAGGACAGAGGAGCCTGGTGGGGTCTATAGGGTCGCACAGAGTCGAACACAATAGAAGTGACTTAGCATTCATGCACCCATGAGGTCAAAAGTGAAAGTGAAAGTCTTTGCGACCCCATGGACTGTAGCCTGCCAGGCTCCTCTGTCCATGGGATTTTCCAGGCACCCTTACTGGAGTGGGTTGCCATTTCCTTCTCCAGGGGATCTTCCTGACCCAGGGATTAAACCTGGGTCTCCTGCATTGCAGGCAGACACTTTGCCATCTGAGCCACCAGGGGACCAGTGACCTTTACAAGAAGAGGAAGAGACAGTGAAGAGTTCTCCCTTCCAGCATGGACAGGACAATGTGAGAGACTTCCCTGGTGGTATAGTGGATAAGAATCCACATGTCAATGCAGGGGACACAGGTTTGATCCTTGGTCTGGGAAGATTCTACTTGCTGAGGAGCAGCTAAGCCCACGGGTCCTAACTACTGAGCCTGTGTATCTTAGAGCCAATTCTCCACAAGCCACTGCGATGAGAAGCCCCAGAGCTACAAAGAAAAGCTCTCACCAGAACCTGACCATAACTGGTACCCTGATCTCAGACTTCCAGCCTCTAGAACTCTAAGAAAATAAATTTCTGTTGTTGAAGCCACTCATCCTGTACTGTTTGGTTACAGCAGCCCAAGAAACTAAGACCAGTGCCTGCCTTGGATAAGCAATAATGATATACAGCATTAAATGTTACCTCTGTGCAGGTTGCCCTCGCCTGTCCAAACAATCTTTCAGTCCTTTGAGAACTTTGCATACACACTGCCTACACCAGACTCACTTGTCTTTACTTGAGTGCACATTCTCACGTCTCTTCAAATGTAAGTTCCTGGAGAGGAAAGATAACTCCAAAGATAATGCCTAATAATGGGAACACAAAAAACTATCAGAGGCAAGTGTTATCTCCCTTTTGCAAATGAGAAAACTGGCCTTGATACGACCCTAAGGTCAGGCTATAAACCATTAGTGGAACTAAGATTTCAATCAATGGATTCACATTTTCTTTTAATAATATAAGTTACAAACCTCCTCTCTTCCCTTTCCTCCTATCTTGCCAAACTTTTGGACCTGGTTTCAGACCACTAGCTCAGCCCTGACCATGAAATCATCCATTAATCATTTACTTCTCTGCTTTTGCACAATCTCTGTCCCTTAAATTCCTCCAGTTTTATTTGTCCCAGGTCCTCAACCCTGGGCCATCTACATTATTGGAGCTGACACTTTGATTAAAATAACGCAATATTGTAATATTGAGTGTAATATATTTTAATAATTTAACAATGCTTTCCTTAGTGTGTTAGTTATTATAACATAGCTAATGAATCAATTTAATTAGATATAAACAAGTTTATTCTGCTTTCTGGTAAAAACTATAATCCAATTCTATTCTTCATCATATTTATTTCTATAAAATAACAAGCTAAGTCCTTTAAATAACTAAAATCCATGGAGATTATGCCATCAGATACAAAAATGTTTTCCATCACAAGTCTTTAATTACTTTTCCCACTCATACAAGGCACTCACAGTAATATATGATAGGAATTTCCTAAAGTATTGCAAAATAGAGTACAAAACATCATGCTCCTTAAAAGCCTGATGAGTGTCATATTTTGATGATTCAGAGAATGAGCAGTAATATAAATAGATTAATGAAATTAAGAGTGATTTGTATGCATTCCCTGGTGCAACTTGCTTCACTAAAGGAAGCACAATGCCCCTATTTGTAAAGCAAAAATAGAGACAAAGACATAGAAAACAAATGTATGGACACCAAGAGGGGAAAAGGAAGGTGGGAAGATTTGGAAGATTGGAGTTGCTATAAATATATATATATGCTGCTGCTGCTGCTAAGTCGCTTCAGTCATGTCCGACTCTGTGCAACCCCATAGATGGCAGCCCACCAGGCTCCCCTGTCCCTGGGATTCTCCAGGCAAGAACATTAATGACAACCTACTGCATAGCACAGGGAACTCTACTCAATGCTCTGGGGTGACCTAAATGGATATGTATATATGTACAGTAGTATGAAAGTGAAAGTCGCTCAGTGTGTCTGACTGTTTGCAACCCCATGGACTATACAGTCCATGGAATTCTCCAGGCCAGGCCAGAATTCTCCAGAAGTGGATAGCCTTTCCCTTCTCCAGGAGATCCTCCCAACCCAGGGTTCGAACCCAGCCTCCCGCATTGCAGGGGGATTCTTTACCAGCTGAGCCACAAGGGAAGCCCAGAGTCTATCCCTTCTCTAACAGATCTTCCGACCCAGGAATTGAACCGGGGTCTCCTGCTTTGCAGGCAGATTCTTTACCGACTGAGCTATCAGGGAAGCATGTACAGTAGAAACTAACACAACACTGTACAGTAACTATACTCCAATAAAAAGTTTTTTAAAAAAGTAGGATGCTGTTCCAGGGTTAAAGGAAGCCCTCGTTCTTTCAGCTAAATGTTTGTGTGTGCATGCTCCGTTGCTTCAGACATGTCCAGTTCTTTGCGACTGTATGGACTGTACGGGCTCTTCTCTCCATGGGATTCTCCAGGCAAGAATACTGGAGCAGGTTGCCATGCTGTCCTCCAGAAAATCTTACCAACCCAGGGACTGAACCCACATCTCATGTGTCTCCTGCATTACAGGCAGAATCTTTACCCACTGAGCCACCTTTAAACATTTAAATATGCCATTTTAAAACAAGTGCTTTGTTTAAATTTGATTGCCTATCCTCAAAGCATATGGCCTTAAAATATTTATTAGTCATTTTTCATTGAATGCAATCACAGCAAGCCATATCAGCTATAAAAAGAATACACTAAAAATAATATGAGTAACAATCCATAATATTCTTTTCAGGGTAAGTCTTTTCCTGATCACTGACAATAGGTTTCTTACTCTTAGTTATCATCTTTATTTATTAGAAAGATATCAAGTTTTAACTCAAAGATGTTCTCACTACAGGATTCCAAGGAAGTTAATAGCCTGTTATAAGAACTGTGGGAATAAGAGAGAATAAACTGAAGCCATCATTCCAATTAATCTCTGCTCAATTCTAACTTTTAGTTTTTTCCAGACTCTAGGATCAGAGATTTCAGAGGAGAAAAAAAAATCTAAACCCCCAAATTACCAAACTACCCTACTAAATATACCTCCTGTATTTGAGTATTCCAAACGATGAGTTCCATGTTCTAAGCTCCCAACACAGCATAATAGTAAGTGGATGACAGCCTAGATCCATTGATTCTGGTGCTTTAAAGAAGAAAAGAATGCATATAAAGGGACTGACATCGTTATTGACTTCTATTTATTTTTACAAGAGTTATTAGTCCCAGGCCAGTTGTCCCTTAATTGCTCAGCAAGGTCTTGGGTGGCTTTCTGCTTAACCAGTGTGTTCCCATGGAATGAAGTCTAATTGTAAATATTGGCTATCCATGAATCATGTAAACCTGATTCCATGGAAAGACACATGTAAGTTTCCCCACTAGGAATACATTCATTCGAATGATCTGTTATTTTGGATTATTGCTGCCTTTGCTCAGCCATTCAATGTATATCTTTTGTGTATCTATTGGCTACTGTCTTTAGCATGGGAAAAACAAACTGAGAAGACACTGTTCCCACCTTCAACAAGCGCACAAGATGGCAAACTGTTATTCAGTGCATCAGGAATTACTGTGTTTGAATCCTTCCGATTGCCTTGTAGGGCAGTTGTCACCATCCCCATTTACAGATGGGAACAACAAAAGCCTCCGAAAGGTTAAGTATTAAGTCCAAGTTCACAGAGTTAATATGCTACAATGTTATAGTCGCTTGTAACACAATGTTATAAAACTTACATTCACATCAAAGATAGTTCTATTAATATCTAATCTCCAAACCTATGGTCCTTCTATTATAACTTTCTACTTTCCTTTATCAGTTTAAATAGACAAAAATTAACTGAATTAATTTTGTTTCTAAGTCTTCCTCCCACCACCCTTATTCACCCTTAATAGACCTTTCGCTATCTTGCATACCAAAAATTTAACACATTTGTTTTCTTTAACAGAAATAATACTTTCAAAAAATATTTTAAGCACTGAAATACCATACAAGGTCTTGTGCCATAAATATGTTTCTACTTCCCCCACATGCAGAGAGAGGAGGTCCACGGGGACCACCCCAGGATAAGCCCCATTCTTCAGGCCAGTCGTGGGGGTGAAACAGCTGGGATTAGAAAGAGAGTGTGGTCATGAAGAAGCACGGCCTGAAGAAGAGCCAAAAAGGACTCTTAGTCATCCTAGAATTTGAGGAGTGATTTTTAACACGCCAGGAAGAAGTGAGTCAATAAGGAAGAATGTAAATCAAAAGGGTACAAGTTAAAGGAAAAACACAGTCACTTTTATGTAAATTGAAAGATCTTCTTCTGCCAAAAGGAAATTCTGGGAAAGATCGTGCCTGCACATCAGCAAAATGCAGGCAAGTTCCCATCTGTTTTCATCCCTCTGTCAGGAACAATTTTCCCAGACCAGTGGGGCATGTAGACTGGAATGGAAACAGGGTGGATTAAACCTATCTTTGCTATGAAATCGAAAAGGCAAAGGAGGTAGCTTTCTTTTTCTTTCTTTCCTTCTTTTTTTTTGGAACAATTATCAAGACTAACTATCATATGAGCTAGACTAAACTACAGTGTTAAGATCAAGCCTTTTCTAGACCTTCTCTAGATTTAAAGAGTAGCCAACAGGTTAATCCTTTTTAATTCCATCGGTCCTATAGGACTGAAGATTACAGGGAACAAAATGTATATTCTGCAATGGAAATTCACCCCATTTTATTTTTAAAAATGTTTTTCTTTAATTACAAAAAGTAGTGGGATTTTTTTATATAAAATATTATTCATGTTAGCTTTTAAAAACAGTTCTAGGACTAATTGTCAAACTGACATTTTACATTTTATAATTTATATATTAATTTTATATATGCATATATATTTTAAAGCATATAATGTGAAATCCTTCACCTCTGTATAATTTTGTGAAACAGTGTATAATTTTTAAAAAGTAAATTATTCATGCATTTTTTTGAAACCTGAGAAGTCTTCCTAATATCTTCCTAAATATTGTCTGTGTTTTCTCTAAAAATCTCCATTTTTTGGTCAGAAAATTGCTATGAAGTCTCTGTTTCAATAATGGCCCCTGAATGTTTGTTTGTTTGTTGTTTCTTTTTGCTACTGTAACAAATGCTCACAAACTTAGTGGCCTAAGCAACATCCATAAGTCTTTTATCTCACAGTTCTAGAGAGCATAAGTCCAGGACAGGTCTCACCAGGGCAAAATCAAAGTGGTGGAACTAATCCCTGGAGATACCAAGGGATGACACTGTGCAGTGGTAGAACTGAGACTGATGCTGAAATTCAGCCTCAATACCCTCCCATAGAGAACTGAGCCTCAGAGACAGAGTTTGGAGTGAAGTAGAAAAGAATAGCTCGCCTGGCGTGCTGCAGTCCATGGGGTTGCAGAGAGTCAGACAGGACTGAGTGACTGAAAGCAACAATAATAAGGCAAAGGGAGTCACAGCAGTAGTGCCCTTAAAACTGTGTGTTCCAACCTAGGAAGTGTTGTTAGGCGCTTTATAGTAAGATTCAAAAAGGGTGTGATCAGCTCATGGACATTCTTCTGATTGGTTGGTAGCGAGGGAAGTGGGAGTCAGCATCATCACTTCTGGTTCCAACCTGTCTTGGGTGCGTGCCTGTGGACAGCAAGTAGTTAACTTCTCCCACCTGGTGGAGGTCTCAGTATCTGTAAAATAGCTCAAAGATTCTTTTGTGTGTATCCCTTGATGGGGAGCCTGGACCCTACTCCAAGGCTGTGCCATTGCTTCTTGTTTGCTCCTCCTTTGTTTCTATACCCCTTCCACTCTCTGATTAGCAACTTTTGAACATGACCTTAGGAGCTCAGGGAAAGTCATGGAGGCTGAATGAAGCCTATTTCCTGTAATCAAGAAATGGGGGACACAGAAAACCTTTCGTGTCCAGAAGCCACAAGGTCCTGCTCAGTATCAAGATCTGTCTTTTTGCTGTAAGTGGTGGTGAGGGTGAGGCAGGGGTTCGGAGTTGGGACCCTTAGCTCCTAGACCTCCAGTTCTTGCCCAACGTCTCTTACCTCCCTGAAGTGGTCAGGGTCGTTCTCACACTTACATCTCTCTCTCACGGCAGCCAGAAGTGGTTCTCAACCCACGTGTGATTAGACTGGTTCCACTGAGATGATCTAAAATAATTTTTCAACTTTAAAATACTTATGCTTAATCACTTCTGCAAAGTCCCTTTTGCCTTGTAGGATAATATATCCACAGGTTTGGGGGATAAAAATGAGAACATACTGGGTACCATTGTTCTATCTCCCAAAGCTCCTCCTAGAAAACTCGATTCCTTCAGATGATCTAGCTTTCCCAGTTCAGTTTAGTTCAGTCGCTCAGTCGTATCCGACTCTTAGCGACCCCATGAACCACACCACGCCAGGCCTCCCTGTCCATCACCAACTCCCAGAGTTCACTCAAACTCATGTCCATCGAGTCGGTGATGCCATCCAGCCATCTCATTCTCTGTCATCCCCATCTCCTCCTACCCCCAATCGCTCCCAGTATCAGAGTCTTTTCCAGTGAGTCAACTCGTCGCATGAGGTGGCCAAAGTATTGCAGTTTCAGCTTTAGCATCAGTCCTTCCAATGAACACCCAGGATTGATCTCCTTTAGAATGGACTGGTTGGATCTCCTTGCAGTCCAAGGAACTCTCAAGAGTCTTCTCCAGCACCACAGTTCAAAAGTATCAATTCTTCGGCGATCAGCTTTCTTCACAGTCCAACTCTCACATCCATACATGACCATGGGAAAAACCGTAGCCTCGACTAGACGGACCTTTGTTGGCAAAGTAATGTCTCTGCTTTTCAATATGCTATCTAGGCTGGTCATAACTTTCCTTCCAAGGAGTAAGCGTCTTTTAATTTCATGGCTGCAATCAGCATCCGCAGTGATTTTGGAGCCCAAAAAAATAAAGTCTGACACGGTTTCCACTGTTTCCCCATCTATTTCCCAAGAAGTGATGAGACCAGATGACATGATCTTCGTTTTCTGAATGTTGAGCTTCAAGCCAACCTTTTCACTCTCCTCTTTCACTATCATCAAGAGGCCTTTGAGTTCCTCTTCACTTTCTGCCATAAGGGTGGTGTCATCTGCATATCTGAGGTTATTGATATTTCTCCCAGCAATCTTGATTCCAGCTTGTGCTTCTTCCAGCCCAGCGTTCCTCATGATGTACTCTGCATATAAGTTAAATAAGCAGGGTGACAATATACAACCTTGACGTACACCTTTTCCTATTTGGAACCAGTCTGTTGTTCCATGGCCAGTTCTAACTGTTGCTTCCTGACCTGCATACAGGTTTCTCAAGAGGCAGGTCAGGTGGTCTGGTATTATAGCTCTCTTAAATTAAAGTGGATCATTACCCCAGATTTATTATATTTCAGAACCAGAAGATACAGTCAATATCCACCTCCATCCTTTTTTCACTGCCGTTTCTTAGCTTTGCTTGTTTACCCTCATTTAATTTTCCTTCCCAATATTTTTGCCTATATGACTCTACTCTTTTATCATGATTTTACTTAACTTTAGGAAGCTCCCCTTCATGTTCATATTTCTTGAAACCTGCATGAAATTCCCTCTAGACCTGCCCCTCATCATTCCAGTGGACCGAACACCCAATACTCAGATATCCTGGACCAAATCCAACACATTTTACCCTCATTCAGTTTCAACAGAGCTACGTCTTAGCATTTCTATTACTTAGAATTCTTTATTCCTTAAATTTCAAACTCTCAAACCTTCTTCTGATCCTTATTTTTGAGCTCCACACCATCAAGCCTGCACTACTGCTAAATTCACTCTTTAATTTCATCCAGACTTCAAGGTCTAACTTCTGTCTACTCTAATCATGCACTTATGCCAGACTTATTAATTTCTATAAGACCAACTTCATTCATTCACTTATTGAACAAGTATTTATTTAAAACCTGTTCAATGCAAATTTTACAAAGAAACATTCCAGTTGTTGCTGATCTCACAAAGTTTGCAATCTACTTTCACTTTCCTTCCTACTAAGTCAGATCCCCAAGAAAAGTTGACTATTCATTAACAAGTATTCAAAATTTTATTGACTAGGTACCTTGTTCTAATTCCACTGTAGACTTAGTTCCCCAAATATAGGTTCTATTCTTGTCTATATCAGTTAATTAGGCAAAAACATAAATATTCAATAGCTGAATAAATAAATGGAAAACTTAAAACCCACTTTCTCTTTTTTAATTTTCTGACTTTCTAAATGAAACTGTCAAGGAGAGACATGACCAAACCTGATTTGTCTGACGACCTGTGTATAGAGCTGCCTTTACTAGTCTAAAGCTGCTCACTAATTCATTGAGTTAGTTAACTTATTACTCTTCTCCTAACAGTGATTATTTCAGGGGAAAAAAAAGTGTTAGTCACACAGTCATGTCGGAATCTTTGTGACCTCATGGGCTGTAGCTGCCAGGCTCCTCAGTCCAAGGAATTCTCCAGGCAAGAATACTGGAGTGGGTAGCCATTCTCTTCCAGGGGCCTATTCCTGACCCAGATCTCCTGCACTGCAGGTAGATTCTTTACTGTCTGAGTTATTTCAGAAGTTTAGTCTATTTCTTTAAAGCACCCACATAACAAATCACTAACAACATAGTCTAAATCTCACAGAAAAAATGAAAATAGCCAGATGCAAACTCTCTCAGTTGCTATCACTTATTCCTTTCCAATCTTACTTATAATGGCAGCCCTTTCTAATCTTACTTTTCAGACTAACTCTGGGACACTCTTTAATCCACTTATAGACACTGCTACTCCCCAAGTGTCCTGATGCTTGTTTCATCAATTACCTCCCCTCCCCTGCACCTTTTATGGCTTCTACACCATTGGTTACAAGTTTGATTGTCTCATATCCTAATAAAAACTTTCCCATTCCTCTCTTTTATGCCCATCACTATAAATTTTTCAAGAAATGTTCATTTTCATCTTTTTTCCTCATATCTCATTTCCTTCTTAATCCCGTAGGATCTTATGACTGCCCATAAAATATCATTGCAACAATTATTTAAAAGGTCATTTAGAATCTATTGGTCACTTTTGGGTTCTTATCCAGCTTGACCTCTCTATAAAAAGCTACTATTAATAATCCTGCTATATTCAAAACCTTCCCTTGACTTTCATGAGCGTCTACTTTTCTGACTGCTCATCTGAGCGACCTTCTACATTTAAGATTGCTCCATCTAGCTCTCATTCTCTGGGTCCATTCTTTCTTCATGTCTCACATCCATCCCTTCATAGTGACTTCTGAGTCTGCACTTGGCCCAGAAGAGACTTACTTGTTATCCATGATGTCAGAGACGTTAATGATCCTCAAGTCTATAGTTTCAAGCCTGATTTCTTAACAGATGCCTGGTATCTTTAAAATTTTATTTATTTATGTGTATTTTTTATAGTAGGTCCTTGTTGGTTATCTCTTTTAAATATAGCAGTGCATACATGTCAGTCTCAAACTCCAGATCTATCCGTACCCCTCCATAGTAACCATAGGTTCAAAGTGTGTGAGTCTGTTTCTGTTTAATAAATAAGTTCATTTATGGCATTCTTTTAGATTCCACCTACGTTCCGTAAGTCGCTCAGTCGCGTCCGACTCTTTGCGACCCCGTGGACGGTAGCCTACCAGGCTTCTCCGTCCATGGGATTCTCCAGGCAAGAATACTGGAGTGGGTTGCCGTTTCCTTCTCCAGGGGATCTTCCTGACCCAGGGATCGAACCCGGGTCTCCCGCATTGGAGGCAGACGCTTTAACCTCTGAGCCACCAGGGAAGCCCATGTACAAGTGACATTATATGATGTTTGTCTTTCTCTGACTTACTTCATTTGCTATGACAGTCTCCATGTCCATCCATGTTGCTGCAAATAGCGTTACTTCATTCTTTGTCGTGGCTGGGTAATGTTCCATTGTATATATGTACGACATCTTCTTTATCCATTCACCTGTTGAAATTTAGGTTGTTTCCATTTCTTGGCTATTGTAAACAGTGTGACAAAGAATACTGGAATGCATGTATCCTTTTGAGCCATATTTTTTCTGCATATATGCCCAGGAATAGGATTGCTGGATTATATGGTAACTCTATTTTTAGTCGTTTTTGTTTTAATAGTGGTTGTAACAATTTATAATACCTAATGTTTTAACAGTCCAATATAGATTATTCTCCTATCCTGGCAAATATGCCTCCATTAAAACCTGAAAAGCCAGATTGAAGTGTAAACTGAGATTTCTCGGGGTTCCTCCTCAGGGTATAACAAAAGGTGAGAACCATCCCAGCCCTGCCTCCTCTCCTTTTCTCCTTCACTTTCTGACTCTATCCAGCACTGTATGGGACCTCCTGAGTAGGCATATGGACCCCCATACCTCAGGTGGAGGCTGCATCCGTACCCTTGAAAACAGCTATCCTTTGAGCATCTCTTGAGTCTAAGGGAGGCACATCAGAGTATGGTCCCAAAGAGGAAGTCTGCACCAATTCTAGAAGTGGATTGGGGGCCATTTGGACATGGTATCTAAGGTCTCAGGAACCAGAACTGATGTAATAATAGTTACTGGACTCCAGGGCACATCCATCTTAGACCTGTGGATTCCTTGTCCCAAGGAAACATATCCAGACCAGGACCAGGGTCAAGTTCTCTAAATTGTGGATGCTTAAACGAGGGTCCAAGGGCATGACTGCAATTACTACCTGCCAGTCCTCTCCATAATGATATTATACTGGGTTATCCAACTTTCATTTTTTCTAACCTGAAATTTTGTCAAGGTTATTCTTGCTAATCGTGGTCCTCCACCCATGGACCTGTATATATCCCATCTACCTAGTCACACAGGATAGAGAAATCAAAGCATCTTGAATATCATCACCTTCTTCCTCCTCTCTTTTTTATTGTCACCCAGAGGTGTTGGTGGTTTAGTCACTAAGTCGTGACTGATTCTTGTGACACCTTAGACTGTAGCCTGCCAGGCTCCTCTGTCCCTGGGATTCTCTAGGCAAGAATGGACTATTGGTTCATTCTCTGAAATGTGTCTAGCACTTTCCTCCTTTCCAACTTCACTTTCATAGTCTCACTTGAGACATAGTTCTCTTTTTTGAGTAGCCTCTTAACTTTTTTTTTTCCTTTTTAATCTCTTGACTCTCTAGCCCATCCTTTAAATTCAGCTTATCTTTCAAAATGTTAAATAGTGACACATTCTTCCTCTAAATCTTCAGCGGTGTTTCACTGTCTACTAAATAAGATTCTTCCTTATTCATGCTCAGTCATTTCCCACTGTTTGTGACCCCATGGACTATAACCCACCAGGCTCCTCTGTCCATAGGAATTTTCCAGGCAAGAGTACTGGAATGGTTTGCCACCTCCTCCTCCAGGGTATCTTCCTGATCCAGGGATCAAACCTGTGTCTCTTGTGTCTCCTGCTTTGGTAAGTGGCTTCTTTACCCACTGTGCCTTTTTTGCTTTTATATATATAATGCCTCACAGATTCCTACTTTAGCCACACTGGCTAAATTTCTGTGCTAACAATATTTTAAAACTTTTATATTTTCTTACCTTTAAAAACTTTTCTTCCCTTAACCTAGAACAGCTTTTCCCTTTTTCTTAGCCTATTAAGTTCAACTCAAAAGCTATTGCCTCAAGAAATCCATTGTATCTTACTTTGAGAATTAAAGTTCTACTTCTAATCTGCTTTGATAATTCCTCTGCTTTTCCATCCATATCTTTCACTATTCCATTCATTCATCCATCCATTCAACAACGTTCACTGAGAACGTACTATGAACCTGATACTCTGCTCTATCCTATGAGAGTTTCTGGTCTCATGGGGCTTAGATTAATAGGGAAGAGGGCTATTAATATTAATCATACAACAGCCCTAAGATATAAGGACAAACTGACATGAACAAGAAAAAGAATTCTGCAAGGAAAGAAAGTGTTTTGTGAGAACGTGTAACTAGGATTTTCCTAGGTGGTTGGGATGAGATTTTCTGAGGAATTGATAGGCAAACAGATTTCAAGGACTAGTAGGCATCAACTAGATGAAAAGGGGAAATGGTTAAAATGGACTGAGAATGCTAAAGCTTCATGGTGGGTGTGACTTTGGCTTATTTTCAAAAAATGAATGAAAGTCAGAAATACTTGGAAGATATAAAGTAGGGGCTGAATGAAGTGAGAGTATCTGTTGTGATCCAGAGTGTTCAGGTTTTGTCTTTATTCTAAGAGAAATGGAAAACCTCTGAGTTTTTAAGCTGGGGCAATGACACAGTTTTGTAAAGAACTTTCTGGTTGTAGCAGGGAAATTATCTGAGGATTATGAAAGTGGGTACAGAGTAACGAGTTACAAGATTTTTTTCAGTAGTTCACGTGTGAACTGGTGGCTTGGGTGATGTTCATGGTGGTAAACAGAAGTGTACAGATTTGAGAAATACTTAGATCATAAAATCATCTAGATTTAGCAATGGTTTGATATGGGTGCAGAGTGAGAGAGAGGGAGATGTCAGTGTTTCAGGGCTGGGTATAATGAGCGCTGATGCTATCCACCAAGATAAAGCACACTGGCAGAAGATCAGTTCTTGGAGAGAATATTCTTTCACTTTGGGGAAACTTGTGTTTAAGGTTCGCTTAAGATCAAAGGAGAAATCTGTGTTTGAGGTATCTTTGAGACTCACTGGCCTTGAAACTTCATAGAAAATAGAGAGCATTAGAGAGGATAAGAGGCTAGTTCCATCCTTGAGGAACATCAATGTAGAAAAGTTTTCAAAGTGTGAGTTTGTGTGTGCAGAAGAGGCGGCTGGCATGGAAGAGGATGCCCCTACAGAGGAGTCTGGGAACCTTTTTCTGCCTTCATTTATACATATTTTGGCTCTGTATGTCACCTGCACTGAAAGTTCCTTGAAGATAGAGAGCATATCTTATTTACATATATAGTCCCCCAGCATCTTGGAACACTATGTTTATGAGATGATGCTCGAATTGAATGTTGATGACTCTTTGACAACCATTATTTTCTTCCCATGGAAAAACACTCTTTTAAATCTAGACCTATTTGTACTCATTTAATGTTTTTAAACTTAATTTAAAACTTTTTGGGCTATAATTTAGGATAATTATGTCCAAAAGAAAAGTTATAGGTTTCATCCTGTTCATAAGAGAATGAAGATAAGGTCCCAGTAATATCTTTCTATTTGTTCTATTAGCAAAAAGCAGTTTTATGTACTGATTTTTTAATGTGACTGTCACTAAAATTTGAAACGATCATAAACATAAAGGAAATCTAACAAGATTAATTTTCCAAAAGTCGTAAGCTTCATTATAGGTCACTTCCATTCCAAAATAAGTCTGAAAGGTGATCGTTTTTAACATTTTCAATAGCAAAATGATTTTAAGGTTAAATAATTTAGCTTGTACACCTTCCATTCTGTCATTTTTTTCCCAGATAAATAGAAATTTTCTAGTTGTAGGATCACTAACTACATGTCAAACTCAATTTAAAATATTCTCTTGTCATCTTAATATCCTTTCACAATTTTTGAACACTGATCTTAATGCAAATTTTCTTCGCTATTTATAATTCTTCTTTTCACAACTCCTTCCTCCTATAGCAAAATTATACACAAATGAAGATACCTATTTGAAATCTCTAAAGCAAAATGACAAGATACTTTGATACTTTGATATCATGATACATGATACTTAATACTTTGCAAAAATTTTTGTTGATGATAAAGATTGAGAGTAAAATTATATATCTCTTTGAGTTGAGCTGAAACATTTTTTTCTCCTTGGTAAGTCTTAACTAGGATTTTGCAAGAACGTAAATTTTGTGTATTCACCTTTAAGATTAGCAGTTCTCTGTCCCCAAAGCAGATCAGTGACAAATGAAATCGGTGTTTGTTACCACACCCTGAGCAGAAACTGATAACTACCTGTACCTGGGGAGCAAGTACCTATTTGCAAAAACAATAGGATTTTAAAAATTCAATCTCCAAGAATCTGTTCTAACTGTTCCTTATTCTCTTTATATACTTTTCTTGTATTTTCAGGTCCTTAAATGTGGGGCTAGGTAACTCATGACACACATTTTAACATTTTGGCTAAGGACTCTCACTGTGTGGATGTGAGAATATCATTTAATTATAAGAAGTTTTTAAAAAGGGGGGAAATCAAGAAGCTACACTCTTTGTGACTCATTTACCGAAGAAAAAAGACAGACTTTAATAGATTTTAATGAATATTGTCCTTAAATCTCTAGTTCACAAATGAGACAATAATTTGAGACATCCACTTATATTTTCTTATATTTCATTCTGTTGTTGTTCAGTCACTAAATCGTGTCCAACTCTGCGATCCCATGGGCCGCAGCACAAGAAGCTTCCATGTCCTTCACTATCTCTTGGAGTTTGCACAAATTCATGTTCACTGAATCTGTGACTCTACAACCATCTCATCCTCTGCCACCCACTTCTCCCTTTGCCTTAAATCTTTCCCAGTATCAGAGTCTTTTCCAATGAGTTGTCTCTTCACAGCTGGTGGCCAAGGTATTGGAGTTTCAGCATCAGCATCAGTCTTTCCAATGAATATTTCACTTTACCAGACTTGAATGGCTCACTGGTTTTTCTTACATGAAATAGTAAACATCTTGACAACAATGTTATTGTTCCAAGCTCTTCTTGACTAAAAAGGACTTATCCTGCTATTCCAGAGAATTTCTACTTCTATTCGTTCAGGCCCTCAGGAGGTGAATCTCTTTACAGAGATTAAAGGACAACTACGGCAAACCAAAAGATAAGAAAATTATTGAACAAAATACAATGTAAGATAGTTATAAATACTAATAAAACAGTAGTTTCCATGATACATGACACAAAGCATATAATAAGTATTCTGTAAAAATGACTGTTATTAAACAGTGAATTGAAACAAAAAGTTAAATTTTATAATAAGCAATTTGCAAGTTGTACCTGAACCTAAATGACAGAAGAAGGCTAACAATTAAGGCATAGCCAAAAATATTACTAACAAAGGTATCAAACAAGCCAAGAAAGTTGATATCAATAATCAACAACATGAAATTTAAGACAAATAATAATATCCAGGATAAACTGAAAGTGAAAGTTGCTCAGTCATGTCCAGCTCTTTGCAACTCCATGGACTATATAGTCCATGGAATTCTCCAGGCCAGAATACTGGCATGGGTAGTCTTTCTCTTCTCCAGGGGATCTTCCCAACCCAGGGATCGAACCCAGGTCTCCTGCATTTGCAGGCAGATTCTTTACCAGCTGAGCCATAAGGGAAGCCCAAGAATACTGGAGTGGGTAGCCTATCCCTTCTCCAGCGGATCTTCCTGACCTAGGAATTGAACCAGGGTCTCCTGCATTGCAGGCAGATGCTTTACCAACTGAACAATGAGGGAAATCCCATCTAGAATAAAGGAGGACCATTATCTGATTTTCCTATTAAGAGGGTAAGTGTGGCTTACTCTCTTAGGTGGCATTTTTGTTGTGAATGGGTTATGAAGAGAACAGGATGACTGTGGAGAGTTTATTTCTTTTTCATTTGAAAAAAAAAAAAATTCAGAGATAAGCATCCCAAGCCTGGTTTGGGATCTCACATAATAGTAAAGACCCAGCTCCTTCTGCTATCCCTCTGCTTTATAATCCTTTGAATACTGATTTCATTCTCAAAGTGACAAAGAGGCTACTGGATCTCCAGCCATCACACCCACCATCCAACTGGAGACATTAGGGAAGGCAAAATCAACTACCTTAAAATGCCTACCTGAAAGTCCTATCCACTACCTTCTGTTTATATTTCATTGGCCAGGGTTTAGGGACATGGTCTCACCTAACTTCAAAGGAGACTGAAAGATACAGTTTTTGAACAACACATATTGCTGCCCAAATTAACATCAGTTCAGTTCAGTCACTCAGTTGTGTCCGACTCTTTGCAACCCCATGAATCTCAGCGCGCCAAGCCTCCCTGTCCATCACCAACTCCCGGAGTTCACTCAAACTCATGTCCATCAAGTCAGTGATGCCATCCAGCCATCTCATTCTCTGTCGTCCCCTTCTCCTCCTGCCCCCAATTCCCCTCCCAGCATCAGAGCCTTTTCCAGTGAGTCAACTCGTCGCATGAGGTGGCCAAAGTATTGCAGTTTCAGCTTTAGCATCAGTCCTTCCAATGAACACCCAGGACTGATCTCCTTTAGAATGGACTAGTTGGATCTCCTTGTAGTCCAAGGGACTCTCAAGAGTCTTCTCCAACACCACAGTTCAAAAGCATCAATTCTTCAGTGCTCAGCTTTCTTCACAGTCTAACTCTCACATCCATACATGACCACTGGAAAAACCATAGCCTTGACTAGACGGACCTTGGTTGGCAAAGTAATGTCTCTGCTTTTTAATATGCTATCTAGGGTCCTGGGGTTTAGTTAAAAAGATGAATTTGAATATTGAATAGGTAACTAACAGTCTTTGCTGCAAATCCTAGACTACCTAGAAATATATTTGGAGGGAAATATAACTTTACAGATATGAGTAGAAATGAAACAAAAAACAGAAAAATAAAATTAATAAGTTCAAAAGCTTGTTTTTTTTCTTTTTTAAAAGGCAAAGAGAAATATAATTTACAATGCTTGTCAATGAGCGAGCAACACACACAGAGAGTGAACAAAATTAAGAAGAAACAGATACAGCATTATGAAGACCAAAGTTATAGGTAAGATTTTTTTTACATATATGAGAATGTCATATATAAAATTGAATAAGGCTAATTTTTAAAATCTTGATGAAATTTATGATATTCATGGATAATATAAATTTCTTAAACTGAGTCAAGGAGAATAAAATCTAACTGATCAATAAACATGAAATGTAAAATCTTATAAAATAATTTTTTTCAAAAAGTACATTATCCACTCTTTTATAGTCAGATATTTAAAACTTCCAAGAAAAACTTCCATTCTTTTTATCTGTTCAATGGAAGAAAGAAAAGTGGAAAAGTTCTCAACTGGTATGTAACGGTAGAATTACCCTAGTAATTACCTTCATAATAAAATATAACAAAAGAAAATAACAAAAACCAGAACCATTTCTCTTCTCGAGATAGAAGTACACCTAAAATTACATAACAAATTAAGCCAGCAGTCTGTGAAAAAAAGAGTACAACTATAATTTAATATTATGAATCAGTAAATTCTCCCAATAGGTCAAAGGAGCAAATCAGACCATTTTGATAGATGATCTAAAAGCAATTGATAAATTTAATATCCTTTTAATAAAACTCTTAGCAAAATAGGGGATAGAATAGTTTCTTAACTTGATCTATACATGTATGGCATCTTAAATAACTGTCATCATGCTTAATGTTAGAGTAGAAAGTAATTTCATTTAGAGTTAAGAATGGGACAAAGGTACTCAATTCACTGTTAGTATTTAAAGTCTTCCTGGAAATGCTAAGTAATGAAATCAGAAAGTGAAATGAGATTGTATAATACTGGAAAAGAGAAAAACAATTTTTAAAATCTTCAAATGATGTGGTTATAGACATGGAAAAAGTACTCAAGAGAATCAACTGAAAAACCTTAGGAACTAACAAGCAATTTCATTAAATTGGTCATGAAATGAACTCAGAATCGTTTTCTTATATACCTATGATGACAACTACAATCTAAGTCCTTTGACGGAAAAAAAAAAATGTCTTTCTTCACGGCTGAAATTCAGTTCCTAATAAATAAATGGAAAAGAAAATCCATATAAAATATAAAAACAACCAGAAATAAACTTATGTTTGTGGAGAAAACAATACATGGTTTATGTCTATCTATCATCAGCTGTCTATCTACACCTTCTATGGAGTATGATCCTAGATTTCAGTTCATCACAGTACACACTTTATAGCAAAATTCCAAAACAGTTCTTTCACAGTTAACTGAGATATAACAAAAGTATAACCTACATAAAAAAAATTCACCCGTTTCAGTCATCATTTTGATGATTTTTGGTAAATAAGCACAATAGTGCAACCACCACCACAATCAAAATTTTTTAATTAAATTAATCAATTTATTTAGGATGCATCCCAGTTTTAAGGTAAGCATTATGAATGTGTGTGCATGTCCAGTCATGTCTGACTCTTTGTGATCCCATGGACTATAGCCCTCCAGGCTCTTCTGTCCATGGAATTCTCCAGGCAAGAATACTGGAGTGGGTTGCCATTTCCTCCTCCAGGGGATCTTCCAAACCCAGAGATCAAACTTGCATCTCCTGTATTGGCAGGCGGATTCTTTACCACTGTGCCACTGGGAAGCCCAAACATTATGAATACATATTGCTAAAAATTTCTATCTTGAACTGGAGCCCTGCAAAGGTGAGAAATAGGGGACAAGGAGGAAACGACTGGGCAAGGGAAGATACTTGTGAGCCAATCTGTCTTCTCTTTTAAAAGAGATTCTAAATTTTAAGCACTTTAGGGTTGGGTTTCAGAACTATTCTATTTTTATTCATAGACAGAAAACAGGACTGAACCAGGGATTAGGAAAGCTTACAGGTTATTAGGAAAGTCCTTTTTAGGAAAATCATAGCTATTAGTCTGCTGCTGAGAAAGTTGGCTCTGTTCAAAGAATCTCTTAATTATCTCTCCTATTGCTGAAGCTGCAGTTAACATATAGAAAGGAGTGTTCTTCCCTTTAATGAATTCCCAAATGCTATGGCATTTATTAAGGAAATATTTAAGTAGAGCCATTGTTCAGAGGATATTTTATTCTTTCCTTACTACCACTGCCCCTGCTTCCACTTATTAGTTTCCTAGTGGGAGGTTAAAAGAAATCCACAAGAATATATTGTATTCTCTGTCTGGCCTTATTCCTTACTTAACTTTGTGTTCAACTGGTACAAAAATAAAAATAGGTTTAGACTCCGGTGGGTGCTGATTAAGAAACTCTAAAGTAGAATACAAGCTTTTAGCTCTACTAAGATTCTGTTTTCTCAGCCCTTTCATTTCTATCATTGATAAAATAAAAATTAAAGTTTATAAGTGCTCATTTTTTTCAAAGTGCATATAGAGTATTCAGTGTGAGTGACTCTTGGTATTCGGTTCTAGGATACAAAATGAACATACAAACTTGGATCCTGGTCACATGAATTTACAATCTGGCTAGTTGTGCTGTGCTGAGTCTCTTCAGTCATATCTAACTCTTTGCAACTGTATAGACGGTAGGCTGCCAGGATCCTCTGTCCGTGGGATTCTCCAGGCAAGAATACTGGAGTGAGTTGCCATGCCCTCCGCCAGGGAGTCCTCCCAACCCAGGGATTAAACCCATGTCTCTTGCATCTCCTGCATTGGCAGGTCGGTTCTTTACCACTAGTGCACCTGAGAAGCCCCAGCTATGTGCTCATACAATGTGAAAAGCACCAAATTAGGAAGAATACACCTGATGAGTACTTATCCAGGCTTGGGAGACCAGCAAGTTTCCAGGAAGAAGTGTGTGAACCTACCGTTGGGGAAGCCTGGGTGAATATAATTGAAGAACATTTTGGTGTAGGAAATAGGCAAAATGTTTAAAATTGTCCTCTCATTTTTGAGAAGATTAACTCCCAACTGAGATTTGGGAATTTGAAACTGATTCCCCACAAGATGCTCAGTCCATCAATCAGGAAGCATTTATGGTGCCAATGAATTTCTAAACATGATAAGCACAGGATAGAATCATGAATGAGACCAAATTTCTGCTGTTGGAGCATATATTCAACTGGCAGCAACACGAGTGCAATGATGCATTTGTATAACATCATCCAGTATCCCATTCAACTTCAGAAGCTCACATATCCTATTATTTGGCCACTTGATGCTCAGCGTCATGTGAGATGATAGGTATAGACCCTGTATTTATCTCAAAACATTCCACCACCTTATTTCAGGTTATAGTGCCCTTGTCTATGATTCCCCACCTATTCCATATATCTTTATTACAGCTCTTGGCATAACTAACTTTTATGTCAGATTTATTTAATTACTTGAGAAAAACTAACAACCACATACAGTCATAAAATGACCACAACATCAGGACATAGATATTCCCCCATTGCTCCAAAAAGTTCCCTTTTGCCTCTTCTTTGCCTAATCTGTTCCATACTCCCATCCCCTGCAACTGATCTGATTATTCTTCCTCTAGTTTCATCTTTTTCATACACTGTCAAACCTTTAGTGTCTGGTAACTTTCATTTAGTACAATGCTTTTAAAGATATATTTTATTTATTCTTCTTGCTAGGGGGAAAGTATTGAGTGTGTCAAATTAAGTGAAATATTAACTATAGTTATTTCAAGCTGAATCTTCCTTTTATTGTTTCCTCAGGAATCATTTCTATGGAGAATGTCTCACAACGGCTCATTTGACATTGGGTGGTATCTCTTCTCCATCCTGATACATCAACGCACTCCTCAGCTTCTGCACTCTGTGTATACCATAGCCTTCTCCCAGCTGGGATGCTCACATCTCTCAGGAAGCTCTCTAGGACTTATGAAACCATCTTTGGGCCTTTTCTCTTCCGTGGGGCCCTTCTTTAATCCAGAGGAAACACATGCATCTCTGATCTGCCATCAGCTTGTTCACAGTGTTGTCATCATCCCTTCTGCCACCAAGACCATCTTATAGATACCGGTCAACCATATGACCCAACTTCCAGGATTCACTGAGCAGATTCTCTAGAGGGTCAATTTGAAACATCACTCTTATGGCTTAAATGAAGGGAAAGCAATACCCAATCTTTTCCCAGAGGAAGGGAGGGCAAGAAAAGCACCACAAAAAGCGAGAGTGTCTCAGAAGACATTCTCTCTCCCAGTATCTTCAAACTCAGGCATTTTATTCCTTTGAGTGAGTGGCCTGAAGTCAATAAAACTGAGCTTGGGTGGGACCTTTGCAAATCTTGCATAGAGGAGTCAAATGACATTTTTGAAAGGTCAGGATGTTTTCCTCTATTGCTTTATTTCTTTGGAGACTAGTTGACTCAGAGGCAGAACAGGTCTCATTATATAATGTATTACAAGTAAATGTGTTACAACTTCACTTTATGTTTTTCTGACCACATTACACTATTTCAGTTTATTTTCCATACATGTTGGGCCAAAAGAACTATATTTGTAAATAAGGACAGCAAATAAGGAACAGCTCTATGCATATACTCCTTTTAATCACTGCCATAAATCTCCATGATTTAGGAATTACTGAGGAATTGCTAAATAAAAAACTGCAAGTGAGATTATGTAAAACTGACAGAATTGCAAGGAGTAAATATTTAACAGCAAGGCAGAGGAGGATCCATAGATCTAAGACTTTTTTCCAAAAGTAGAATCTTGCTTTGAAGTGAAATCTTTTTTTTTTCACTCATTCAATGTGTTTAATAAATTCCATATAGGTACCAGAAAGAGTGTTAGGGAATATAAGTGTTAATGAAGCTTCCATTCCCAAAAAAGAAAGAGGCAACAAGCAAATAAATGAGCGTGGTCATTTTGGGTAGTGATACACAAATAAAACTATGTGATAACCTAGAGGGGTGAGTTGGGGTAGGAGGCAGAGGAGGTTCAAGAAGAGGGGGATATATGTATATTTAAGGGCTTCCCAGGTGGCACAGTGGTAAAGAATCTTCAGGCAGCACAGGAGACATAGCAGACTTGGGTTCAATCCTTGGGTTGGGAAGATCCCCTGGAGTAGGAAAAGGCAACCCACTCCAGTATTCTTGCCTAGAGAATCCAGTGGACAGAGGAGGCTGGTGGGCTACAGTCCATGGGGTCGCAAAGAGTCGGAAATGACTGAGCATGCATGCATGTATACTTATGGTTGATTCATATTGTTCTATGGCACTAGTCAATACAATATGTAAAACAATTACACTCCAATTAGAATTTTAAAAAATAAATTCTAAATGTAACAATAAATAAAAATAGCATCATTTTAAAAAATAGGGAAATATGATATTAGAGTGAGTGGGCATGAGGGTAGGGTATTTGGCTAGACTTGAAGGCCTCTCTAAGGAGATATTTAAATTGAGATAAATGACAAGAAGTGGCAAACTCTGTAAAGATATGATGGCAGCTTGTCCTAGGCAGAGGGAACAGAGTGAAAATGCCCTCAGGCAAGAATATACTTGGTAAACTCAGAGATCAGACGCAAGGCCAAGTGACTGTAGCGTAAGGAGAGGTGGAGCACAGTAGATGGAGAAGTCAGACGGGCAGGCAGCGGTCAGTTCATGTAGGATCTTGAAGGTGATGAGCAGTCATTACATTTATTCTAAGTGCAGCGGGGAGCCTTTTGGAGGGTTTTAAGCCTAGGAACAACGTGTTCTGATTAATGAACTTCAGGGGTCATTCTCTCTGCTGTGCAGAGATTAAATTCTAAGGAACAAGATCAGGAGTTGGCAGGCCAAGGAGAGGGCTATGACAGTGGTTCAGGTTTGATATTACCGTGACATACTAGGCAGTGAAGATGGACAGTGAAGTGGATGGACAGAAGTTTGTCTGTTTTCTGGAGCTAATTGAACTTTATTCAACAATATTTGGGGGGAAAGTAAAAAATAAAGATAAATGTCCAAATCACCCATATACAACAGATGCAAAGATGCTATACACTTCCCTTCAGATCCACCCTGGTCCTTCACTATGTAGAATACTGGCTGCTGTCTTCAAATGAAGACTGAATAAACTGTTCCTGACTTCACTCGGGGCAAGATAGTCTGCTGGGTGTGACACTGGAACTTTCACTGGCCGTGATAGTAGTATCATCCCGGGGGCAGCTCTGGCCTGGGCGCTCTCATCTCTCAAACTTCCTTATACCAGAATGAGAAGGAAGTGGAGTCAGTCCCACCCACTGATTTTGGCAAAAAAATTCCAGAACTTTCATCTTGCTGGCTTCAGCATAGGCCCTTAGAATCCATAGGAATCCATAACCTGCAGGATCACTGTCAAGACACTTGCCAATAATCTAGATACTGTTCCTTCATCAAATCATTATTGATGAGTTTACTGGGTTCCCCATAGATGGAATCCTTCTGCCCAGCATACAGCCCCATCATATTCAACACTTCCCAGATTTTCTCCTCAGAGGCACAGTTCCCCTCCATGAAGGTCATACCCAGGATAAGTATCAGGAGACTGGTCTTGGGCATGCCCTGGTCATCACACAGCCTCTTGTCATAGCTGAGGGTGAGTGATTTGGCAAGGTCATAGGAGTGGCTGGTGGGGTCTACTTCTTTCACTTCAGTGCCAGAGACAACCTCCGTACACTCACAGACTTTGCTGAAGATCACAGGGAAGTTGTCCTTGTGCTCTCCGATGACACTCCTCAGCATTTCTGCTTTGGGGGTGGATTCCTCTGTTACATATTTGATGCACAGAAACTGTACCAGTTCAGTCACCTTCTTGTTTAGTTCACGACTGAGCAAGAATTGGGGATCTCGTGGAGCCTCGGAGATGCTGGGGCCCTCCTCTTCTTGGCTTCTGAAATTTTCATCAGATTGACTCAGTAAAGAGGCTGTGGTGGCAGCGGGTGAGAAGCAGGCTCTCTGAGAACCCTGGCGAGCACTCAGTGCCCCAGTGGCAGGCACCTCCTCTGGGGTGCCAGAGATCAAAGGAGTGAGGGAGGAGACGAGGGGGTGGAGGGAGAACAGCTGGTGAAGGAGAAGGAGGTCGTGGAGGAGGAAGAGGTGGAGGAGTTAGCCTCTTCCTTCCTAGGAGCCTGCACACTTTCAAAGGCCTTTCTAGGCCTTTTGGGGCCTGAAGAACTTCCTCAAGCTTGCAGTGCTCACTTTTCTGATCCAGGTACATGATGACTTGTGTTGGAGATGACCAACAGGAGGGTGGGACCAGCTCTCCTCTCTAGGGGTGCTCACACATGTCATGGGCTCCTGTTTTCCTGGTTGGCCTGAGGCCTCATAAGTGAAGTGCAGCTATGGTTTTTCCAGTAGTCATGTATGGATGTGAGAGTTGGACTATAAAGAAAGCTAAGTGCCAAAGAATTGATGCTTTTAAACTGTGGTGTTGGAGAAGACTCTTGGAGTCCCTTAGACTGCAAGGAGATCCAACCAATCAATCCTAAAGGAAATCAGTTGTGAAAATTCATTGGAAGGACTGATGCTGAAGTTGAAACTCCAATACTTTGGCCACCTGATGCAAAAAAATGACTCATTTAAAAAGACCCTGATGCTAGGAAAGATTGAAAGCAGGAGAAGAAGGGGATGACAGAGGATGAGATGGTTGGATGGCATCATTGACTCAATGGACGTGAGTTTGAGCAAACTCCGGGAGTTGGTGGTGGTCAGGGAGGCCTGGTGTGCTACAGTCCATGGAGTCACAAAAAGTCAGACATGACTGAGCGACTGAACTGAACTGAACTGAGGGAGAAGCCAAACCAGGTGTTGCTATCTTAGAAACCAAAAGAATAAAATATGTCACGAAACAGAAAGTGAGTGTCTTGTCTCATGTTTCTGATACGTTTAACAAGGACAGAGGAATGACCACTGGAACATGGATGCCAAAGGCAACTGTTTGAACTTGTACAACTCACCAAAAATCAGAGTCTAAAACAAGCCTACAAAAAAAAATAAATAAATAAATAAAATAAGACAAGCCTACAGTGAAAGTAGTTTATTTTGGCACTCAGTCCCATGAGCTCGGAATGGAGAACTCGGACAGGTGAAATAGGGAAGGAAGGAAAGTCAATATAAGCATGTATTAACTTGATCATCACTGGAGACTCTATCATCTGGGAATCGTCGAAGAAGCTGAAGAACATTCCTTAGAACTGCCTGCCTGTGAGATACAGAGACCATTTATCTATAGGCCCCCATCCCCTACTGCTCCAGGTTTATTTATGGGTGTCCATTCTCCATACTTCCCGATTTTCTCAAACTCGGCTATTGAGAAATTCTGCCCTCAGTGTAATCAAAGGTGTCAGGACAGAAAGATAGAGATATAAAGTACAGAAGAGAAGTATTGCCAGATTACACCTGAAAGAATCTGGTTGCTAACAACAATATTTGGAATTTAATGTGAGCATGAAAAGTATAAGATAGGGAATAAGAAAGCCTGATAATATTCATTCCTAAAATCATTCAGGACCTTCAAGATAATGGTTTACCTTAATCTTCAAAAACCAATGCTGAAGGGTTAGTTGAGCAATCTGTAGTCCCTGTGGCCTGTGATTTATATTTATCAACTGCTCTCTCTCCCACCTATTCTAGATTCCCTTTAGCTTTGACCAGCCATACATCAAGTCTAGGTTGTTTCCTTTAGCAGTGACTCAGATCTTCATCCCTACAGGTTCTGAGTCTTTAGTTGTTTTGCCTTCGCTTGGAAGTGGTTGTTGGATTTATCCATTTAGAGTTATTACCGATCGTGAAATTAATAAGAAATAATTCTGTGAGTTCCTTGGGTTTTACACATGTTCCCTTCTGCCCTCATCATATGGTAGAATGTTAGTTTCATTAGTAAGTCTTTTCTTTGCCTACCAACTCACTCACATAGCGAGGCTGAACTGATCAGTTGGCAGCAGTCTTTTCCAGTTCAGTAGAATCTTGGCTGTGTTCCCTGTGGAAGCATCTTTTCCACTTACTTGAGATCCAGGACTTTGTATCCTACAGAACCTAAGATTACTGGGGGAAAATGTACACTCTGCAATTCCACTGTTCGATTTTCAGATCCAAATTTCTCACAGTTCTGGAGACTGGAAGTCTAGGATTATGGTGCCAGCTTGGTCGGGTTCTGATGAGAGCCTTTCCCTGAGTTGCAGGCTCTGACTTCTTTTTGTAGTCTCACATGGCGGAACGGGTGTGCTCTTTACCTCCTTACAAGGGCATGAATCCCATTCCATCATGTGGGCTCTGTGTCCATGATCTCATCCACACCTAATACCTCCCAAAACCCCTCACCTTCCACATACTTTCACAATGAAGATTAGGCTTTTTACATTTAAAAAGAGGAAAAGAAAGCAAGAAAGAATTTCAATTCATACCTCACACCATACACAAGAATTAAATCAAAATGGGTCATATACTCAAGTGTAAATTCAAAATTTATAAACATGCTAGAAGAAAATATAGGAGATGACTTAATATGATTTGTAAATGATTTGCAGTTAGGAAATAATTTCTTAGCTGTTACACCAGGAAGACAACTTACAAAAAATAAAAATTGATTTATTGACTTTATCAAAATTAAGTCATTTTCTCCTCAAAGACTTTGTTAAGAGAATAAAAAGACAAGCCATAGACTGGGAGAGAATATTTGCAAATTATTTGTCTCATAAAGGACTTGTATCTGTAACTACATAAAGAGGAGTTAAAATTCAATAAGAACATAAAAAGCACAATTATAAAATAGTCAAAGGTTTGATCATACTCATCACCAAAGAATTTATACAGATGGCAAATATGCACATAAAAATGCTCAACATGATTAGTAATTAGGGAAGTATAATTAAAATCTCAATAAACTACTACCACACATCTATTAGCATGCCTAAAATTAAAACGACTCACCATATCAAGTCTTGGCAGGTATATGGAGCAACTGAAACTCTTATGCACTCCTGGTCTAAAACAGTTTGGCAGGGTCTTAAAAAGTTAATTCTATGTCTGTCATATAATACAGTCATTTAATGCCAAGGTATTTACCCAAGGTAAATAAAAGCATATTTCCTTTAAAAAAACTTGTATATAAATATTTATAACAGCTTTAATAGCCCAAATTGGAAAAGTCCAAATGATTATCAGTAGAGGAAAGGATAAACAAATTGTCTTATAACCATTCAATGAAATACTACGCAGCAATAAAAAGGAGCATTGTAATGATATCTGCAACAACACAGATGAACCTCAAAAACAGGCTGCTCAGAGAAAGAAGAAAGACATGAAAACTACACTTTAATTTTTACTATGCAAAATTCTAAAAAATTCTAATTAATTTGTAGTTGTAATTAATTTGCACTGGCAAAAAGCAGGTCAGATATATCCTGGGAAATGGGTGGCAAGGAAATGCAGGAGAGGAAATTGAAGGGACAACAGGAAACTTTTGGGAGTGATGAATATGTTCATTATTTTGATTGTAGGCATGGCTTTACAGAAGTATCCATGTGTCAAAATTTATCAAATCATGAACTTTCAACAAGTTCAGTTTATTTTATGTTAATTATAGCTCTATAAAGTGAATAAAAAGAGGAGTATTTGACATAGGTATGACATGATGCTGCTGTGTTATGCATGTGCTAAACTGTTTGCTCTAAAATAACTGGAGAAATAAAGATGAGTCAAAAATATGAGGCCTGTTGCAAGAGATGTCTAATGTAATGATATCAGAGAATGTAATGTGAACAGAGAAGTCCAAACAGTAGTGTAGGTAGAAAAATTGTTAAGCAATAATAGTTTCCACTTATATTTA
Organism: Moschus berezovskii; assembly: GCF_049115385.1. Classification (NCBI taxonomy): domain Eukaryota; kingdom Metazoa; phylum Chordata; class Mammalia; order Artiodactyla; family Moschidae; genus Moschus; species Moschus berezovskii. The sequence continues at coordinate 41,655,021 of NC_142475.1, forward strand.
TTTCCACTAAACTCTTAGTACCATAAAAACATATATTACACACATAGATAGTAGTACTATTTCCTTATAATAGACCCAGTGGTAGATAATATTATATTTGTTGTCTTCATTATAAAGATGAGGAAATTGAGAATCAGAAGAGTGTTAGCTGGTGTATTAGTCAGAGTAGTACTGAGAAATTGAACCAATAAAATATGTTTAATTAATATTTAATGTTTACATAATATATAAATATAAAAGAGATTTATTATAAGAGTTTTGCTCACATGATCACGAAAGGTGACGATTTTTAAGGTCTTAAATATGAGTTGGTGAGCTGGAACCCAGAAAGGCCTATGGTGTGATTTCAGTCTCAAGGGCAGATGTCTTGAAACCCAGGAAGAACTGTGTTTCAGTTCAGTTCAGTCGCTCAGTCGTGTCTGACTCTCCGCGACCCCATGAATCACAGCACGCCAGGCCTCCCTGTCCATCAACAACTCCCGGAGTTCACTCAAACTCATGTCCATCGAGTCGGTGATGCCATCCAGCCATCTCATTCTCTGTCGTCCCCTTCTCCTCCTGCCCCCAATCCCTCCCAGCATCAGAGTCTTTTCCAGTGAGTCAACTGTTCACATGAGGTGGCCAAAGTATTGGAGTTTCAGCTTTAGCATCAGTCCTTCCAATGAACACCCAGGATTGATCTCCTTTAGAATGGACTGGTTGGATCTCCTTGCAGTCCAGGGGACTCTCAAGAGTCTTCTCCAGAACCACAGTTCAAAAGCATCAATTCTTCAGCGATCAGCTTTCTTCACAGTCCAACTCTCACATCCATACATGACCACTGGAAAAACCATAGCCTTGACTAGACGACCTTTGTTGGCAAAGTCATGTCTCTGCTTTTTAATACGCTGTCTAAGTTGGTCATAACTTTCCTTCCAAAGAGTAAGCGACTTTTAATTTCATGGCTGCAGTCAGCATCCGCAGTGATTTTAGAGCCCAAAAAAATAAAGTCTGACACTGTTTCCCCATCTATTTCCCATGAAGTGATGGGACCAGATGCCATGATCTTTGTTTTCTGAATGTTGAGCTTTAAGCCAACTTTTTCACTCTCCTCTTTCACTTTCATCAAGAGGCTCTTTAGTTCCTTTTCACTTTCTGCCATAAGGGTGGTGTCTTAGAGTCCATTCAAATATTAATCTCATCCAGAAATCCTCTTGGACAAAGTCAGAATAACATTTGATCAAATATCTGAACAACTTGTGGCTTAGACAAACTGTCACATAAAATTAATCATCATAGCTAGTAAAACCTGAAGCATTTATTAAAGAAGTAAATAATACTTTTGAGAACTATTTGTGAAGGTAAATTTTTTATAGCCAGATATAAACAGCAGCACATAGAGATGAGCGGGATAAAACCTAGCATTGAGAATTCACGTTTGCAGAGAATAAATGTTAGTACACATGTATATGTTGATATGATCCAGAAGAAAGGTAAAAAATTTTATTTCAGAGGAAATGATTAAACAGAAAAACAAGTCTTGGGAAGGGAAGCCACTGAATTGATTCCATAATGAGCTAATAGGTTGAGACCTTGTATTAGAATTGTATCCAAACCCCATTTAACCTCAGGACACATCCTACCTTTCTGATCTCATCTTTTACCACTCCCGTTTCACACATTAAAAAATGTCTATTCTAAACACACCGTGATTTGCATTCCTCCGGGACTTTGCTCTGCCTTTAACCTCATATAATAACATCCATCATACAGCTCCCATACGGTGAACTCCATCTCATTCCTCAAAACCCAGTTCAAATATCTGCGCAGCTTCTTCCGAAGTCCTAACCTCAAGTCCGTTACTCCTTTTCTTGTTCCTCCGATAGTACTTCCTATAACCCCTGATAACTCTAATCATAGCATATGGTGATGTTTATGTCTGTTTGTTTCCTTTGTTAGATTGTCAACTCGTTGAAGATTCCTTTTTAAATCTCAATACCAAGCACACAGTCTACCAGTGTTTGTTCTCAAATTTTATTTCAGGGGGTGAAAATACGATAAAATATAACTGTCTCAGCTGAATCTCAGGACAAATTTATATGCATGAAGAACTTTCAACATTTGATAGTAACTCAGTGGGGAACTGCTATACTACTTCAAAACTTAACTTCTGCAAGCACACAGGAGTATAGAGTGCAAAATGCCCAAGGCCAATAAGACATCATCCCTAGGGTTAACACTAGCACCCAAAACACTGCCTGATCCCTTCAGGCAGTGTACAGTCACTTTCTTTGTCCCTTTGTGTCAACTGACTCTTAAAGATGGTATGAGCATCCTTAGGCTATTAGCAATTCTGTGGAGGGAGGGGGTATAGTTTTCCACTGAGCTAAGTAGAAAGATGAAATTGAACAATAGAAGCTAAGGGACCTGCTCAGGCTAAAGACAGAGGCCCCATTTGAGTTCTACATTCTCTGGGCTGACTTGTGTTGGGGACATAACCTTCCTTACTTCAGCAGAATTGCTACATTTAAGCACTTATGTTAACAAAGCAAGAAATATAAACAATGTTTTTCCCCAGTAATAGGTCTCTTCCATGGGTGTCAATTTTCTGGAATTTCTCTTCAACAACTAAGAGAACTAGTGATAGATGTTCTTCATATATATATATATATATAAATTCTAAAGCAAGCTGATCCTGGAGTACCATGCCCAATGTGGGTCTAGCACTTCTTATTTGAGAATTATAGCCAACTTTGAATTTGCTGTTGTTGCTGCTTGTTGCCCATCCCATTTCTCTGGGCTAGCAACCCTGTAAACAGTTTACATGTGGGTTCAATTTTTTGGTCTATTTCCTTGTCAAATTCTCAGGCTTTGAGCTTTCTAAAATGGCAGAAGTAATCAGAATTAGACTTGGGCAGTGGGAAATGATGCTTAGCAAGGTGTTCTGGGAACTTTCTCTCCCGTCCCTTTATTCTCCTTTATCATCAAAATTTCTACAGTTAAAAGGTCCTTGGTATCTACACACATCCTCCATTTTAGGGGGTTTATTTAGCAACTCTTCCTTTGTGTAATGGCCCAATCAGATCCTGAGTTTATTTCATTTTTGTTTTGGTCAAAACTGACTTTGTATATGCTTATATTTAATGGTTTCCTCTTGGGACTCAAGTAATTCATATTTTATGTGAAGTAATTTAATTTTATGATGTGTCTGGTATAAATAGATTTTTTTTTTCTTCTCTAGTCCTCTAAGATGATGACAATTTGATTTTCCATTTATGGTAACATTAATGTAATCTCCAAATCATTTGTGTCTAGTTTCTAACAGCAATCTCATTTGCCAAGCATCAGATTGAGTGCAGGTTTTCCTACAGACCCAGCACCACAAACATCAAGGAGAGCTTTAGCTGAGTAACCAATCACAATAAAGGGGCACACAAAATCATCAGGATGGCCTGTCATCTTTGTCATGCTCCCAGCTGATAAAATGCCACCCTCCAACTTCAGAAAGTTATAAAACTGCCTCTACATATATATACACACATATATACATGTATGTATGAAATACACATGTATGCATGTATGAATACACATGTGTGTAAGTATGAAACACATACATGTGTTGTATACATGCATGTATGTGTCTGAAACACATGTGTGTGTGAAACACATGTATGTGTGTATGAAACACATGCATGTATGTGTAACATCTAACATATGCCATTATTTATATATACATATATATGTATATATGTAAATATGTATGTTTAGATATATATATACACACACACATATATATACATGTATATATATAAATAATGGCATATGTTAGATTTTCATTTTAGATTCTATAAATCCCATTTCAGTAAAGGACCTCTTACCATATTAGTTTGAAAGGCATAATGTTTCCTATATATACATATAAAAAATACCTAAAAGCTTCCACTGCTTGTCATTAATGATACCCATAAATTCCTTCCGACTGCCAATATTGCTGTCAATCAGGGAAATTAGTGCAAAGAAAAGTGCTGTGCTCAAATAAAGCAGACTTGGCCTGGAAGAGTTCACCCCAGTTCCATTGTTCTTAGGTGCCATGCTGCTTGAACATAATAGCAGCGAAGCTGAATATCTGACATCGTGCATTTTAACTAGAATATTTTGACATTCTGTTTTACTTTTTATACTTGTGTCTAAGGGAGAAAAAAGGTGATTCTTTCTATTTTGCACACACAAAAAAAAGAATATCATTTTTTAGAAGTCATTATACAAAGAGTTAGTCAAATTTTATAGAATCTTATACACCTACAAAAATATGCCCCAGAAATACATGACCTATGTTAGTTCATAGTTTTTATTTCAATGCTTATTTCCAGCCAAGATCAATCCATCTTCTCCCACTGACTCTATAAAAGGCCTCTACCAAATTTCTTTGGGTATCCCTGAGAAAATCAGGCTGGGCACAGGGAATTTTTGAAATCTGATTTAAAATATTTATGGTTTCTTTAATGCAAATATTGGAATATCATCAGAACACTAATGATACTCTGCACTACATCTTCTTTTCATCTATTCTGACAGTGTAGCTTTAGAGCTTACTCAGTGCCTGGCTGAGCTAAGGACTCACATGAAAGCTGACTGGCTGAGTTTCAAGCTAAATAAAACAGAGGTGAGGATCTTGGGGGTAAAGGGTTGAGAAGGGGCTGGGGACATTATTTAGAGAATGTTTAAACCTGGGGGTTTTCTAACTCACAACTGTGCTCCAAAAGCCTTAGAACTCAGTGAGGATCATGCCCTATGCTTGACCCTGAGAACTTTACTGATCACCTACACATTGTGAATCAAGATGAGGCCACAGCAGTCTTTCATGAGCATGCCTTGCCCACAATTACATTATCTGTTAATTGTCATTTTTTGAATGATGCCACCACCAGATTATAAATTCCCTGAAAGTAAGGTCCCATCACTTCATGACAAATAGATGGGGGAAAAGTGGAAGCAAGGACAGCTTTTATTTTCTTGGGCTCCATAATCACTGAGGATGGTGACTGCAGCCATGAAATTAAGAGACACTTGCTCTTTGGAAGGAAAGCTATGACAAACCTAGACAGCGTATTAAAAAGCAGAGACATCAGTTTGTCAACAAAAGTCTGTATAGTCAAAGCTATGGTTTTTCCAGTAGTCATGTATGGATGTGAGAGTTGGACCACAAAGAAGACTGAATGCCGAATAATTGGTGCTTTCAAATTGTAATGCTGAAGAAGACTCTTGAGAGTCCCTTGAACAGCAAGAACATCAAACCAGTCAATCCTAAAGGAAATCAACCCTGAATATTCATTGGAATGACTGTTGCTGAAGCTGGAGCTCCAATACTTTGGCCAACTGATGTGAAGAGCCAATTCATTGGAAAAGAACCTGATGCTGGGAAAGACTGAAAGCAAAAGAAGGGAGCAGCAGAAGATGAGATGGTTAGACAGCATCACTGACTTGATGGACATGAATTTGAGCAAACTTCAGGAGATAGAGGAGGACAGAGGAGCCTGGTGTGCTGCAGTCCATGGGGTCACAAAGAGTCAAACATGATTTATGACTGAAAAACAACTACCAGATCCTGGAAGGTGGGATCTTTAATGTTCATTTCGTCATCTTTGAAGCTGAGTATAATATCTGGCATATAATAAGATGATGGAGGGAGAAAGGAAGGAAGGAGGGAGGAAAGGAAGGAAAGAACGTCTTGGCTTAGTCAATAAGTGATTCATGTTAATGTTAACCTACAATACTGTACTGAAAAAAATAAAAAAAATTTGATTCTGACTGTAAGAGAAGCTTAATAAAGTGTATGGCAATTTATTCAGGCTTAAACAATGACAGGAATAGTGAAAGTGAAAGTCACTCAGTCGTGTCTGATTCTTTGTGACCCCATGGACTATACAGTCCACAGAATTCTTCAGACCAGACTACTGGAGTGGGTAGCCTATCCTTTCTCCAGGGGATCTTTCCAACCCAGGAATCAAAGCCAGGTCTCCTGCATTGCGGGTGGATTCTCTACCAGCTGAGCCACAAGGGAAGCCAAGGAAGGAAGGCAGGAATAGCAAAAGCCAAACAGAGCCTTTGTGCTAATCTCCTTCAAACACCAAGATAGACACAGGTTCAAACATGCATGCATAGCTTGGAGAAGTGAATGAAGTCTGGATTTCAGGCCCCACTCAGTCCCTTAGCTACAAGCCTTTGTGTAGAGGACAACTTGAAGCCCCATAGATTTATCAAAGAACACCACCTCAAAGACCCATTTTACGATCTTTATATCTTAGCAGAAAACTGTTCTTTTCAGATAGGAAACTGATTTAATGTTAATAGATCTTCAATGGCTGGTTAGGCTGCTGCGCCTATTGCTATCCTAGGCTTAAGATCTTAAATTCCTAATGTTTTCAATTATAAATATGGATTTGTGCTCTAGAGCACAAATTTCTAGAGCAGATTTTCTAAGAAAGCAGTTTAAAAAGTTCAGTAAGGATTCTCCTCTGATTTATCAAATGAGACTTTTTGACAAACTACCTGGGTGATGGACAGTCAAAATTAAATGCTGGGACACTTCAATAATAAACCAACAAACATTAGCTGAGAATTGACTATACAATTAGTCATGTTCTAGATTAAATGCAGGAAGTTTGTGAATACTTAAAGGAACAAGCTGATGGTCACAGTCAAGTGTCTTCTTTTTTCATGAATAGCATTCCCAGTGTGCCCTTGTTTCTCAATGTACTATGTTGTACAATATTGCACTGAAAAACAAAAGTGAAGTCGCTCAGTCACGTCCGACTCTTTGTGACTCCATGAACTGTAGCCTACCAGGCTCTTCCATCCATGGGATTTTTCAGGCAAGAATACTGGAGTGGGTTGCCATTTCCTTCTCCAGGAGATCTTCCTGACTCAGGGATTGAACCCAGGTCTCTTGCATGTAGAAAGACACTTTACCATCTAAGCCACCAGGGAAGTCCCAAGGAAAGGTGATAATTTGCACTATTTCTAATCATTTCAGCTACTTCTGTAGCAGACACATTCTGTTGCATATGATATGAGCGAGTTAGCCTAAGTCAAGAGAACTTTAAAGTACTTAATCCACCCGCATTGCATAATGTTCCAGGTGAATAAATGTTTAGAGCATCATTGGTTGCTGTAGTCATTCTTGCACCATGGTGTATTCTTTTTCTTATATGTAATATGTGTATATATACACACACATCACCATGTATTTTGAATCAGTGCACAACTTATTGCTAAACATTCAAATAGTACCCAGTTATACTGGATACCACTATACTTTATAGTTATACCACTATAAAGATCACTTTTAAAAATACCCTTTGTAGTTCAATCTTAGAGCACAGAATTTGAATTTCTTAGGATAAATATGGAAATGCCAGATCAAATATGCTGCCTATTGTAGCAGAGAATTTGCTCTATACACCAAATTCCACACCCTCTTCTTCCTCCTGGATGCAACCAGACTATCTGTTCGTCCCACCACTGCACTTAAGTGTGACCAGGAGTCTGAGGTTCAACCAATGATCATCAGTGCTGTAATGACCCATAGAAACCTTTTACATGTACTTCTTCAAACTCTTTTCCCTTTTCAGTTGTTTGGAATGACAACTGAAGTTGTCTTTAAGTTTGTTGGAACTTCTGTTAGCTTGGATGTCCCAGTGACCTTGTAGAGAAAGGCTCTGCTCACAGGTTTACTGATTCAACATCGCCTCATGTACAAGGAGAAAACCTCCACCATGCTGGAGTTGTTATGTGTTTGGAGAGTTATTTAATACTGTCACCAATACCTATATTTTAAAACTTCTATAACATTTATTATCATAAAGATGTCCAAAATAAATAATTTCTTAGTTTTACACAACCTGACAATAAAAATTTTATCTTTTGAAAATTCTCTATCAAGTGAAAATATGTCCTTTGTTCAAATCTGCATCTTGTAATAATTAACGACATTGAATGAGTTTTCATATACCTATAAGTAATTTCATTTAAATTGGAGAAGGAAATGGCAACCCACTCCAGTGTTCTTGCCTGGAGAATCCCAGGGAAGGGGGAGCCTGGTGGGCTTCCGTCTATGGGGTCACACAGAGTCGGACACGACTGAAGTGACTTAGCAGTAGCAGTAGCAATTTCATTTAAAATAAAATCATGACTCTTCTAATCACTAACTATCCTAAAAGTAGTGGTAGTGGTAATATTGACTTTCAGCAAAGTGGAAATTAGGAAATACTTCAAATAGGTCTTCAAATTTTAAAGGAAAATATGAAATTATTTACTAATTTATTTAAAATCATCTTATTTTAAGGAGTTAAGGTGATGAAGTTATTAGTCTATATGACTGCAAGTTTAACATAAAACTGTAAGTTTTGGGAAAATAAATTTCACATATTATTGAAATGTTAATGGTCATTCAGCATTTTGTTCAAGGCAGAACAGAAAATCTGAAGTCAGCTACAGCTTTAACGATAGAAATAATGGAACTTTTTAAAGCACTGTTTGCTAATTGTTCTTTGTTATCTCATGGTCAGTAGTTAAAAGTGGTCTGCTTGAGCACACACAAATCTCTCAAGTCAACAGAAAAAAGGCAAAATAAAATTAATTTTCAAAATAATAGAATTTTAACTAATCCCTCCCTGAAGTATTTCCTATTACCTGATGTCTTCCTTTTTTTTAGGTCAGCCAAACACTTTAGCCTCAAGGCAAAAACAAACTGGCTTTGAAACAGACTTTCAAAAGACTAGCCCTGAGGTTGCTAAAGATTTAGCGCAGTTAGATGAGGCCAGAGTAGAACTTTCCTCCTATTTCCTGAGACCAGATCCTCTCCTGGTACAAAAGAAAGTCAACAAGGAAGCAAGGACCTGCAGGTTTCTGAGGTCTAGGGGAATCTCATAAACCTTCACTTGGACAGGTGTGACAGCATCTTGGTAAATCCAGGAAACAGAAAGCAAAAAAGGCCCATAGCTCTTGTCTAGGGAGTAGAAAGAATCCTAGCTTGGAGATGACTTCATAGAATATCTAGACCACAGATTACAGCTGACCCATTTATAGGTAGAATAATGACTCCCCAAAGGTGTCCATAATCCTGATCATTGGAATCTGTAAATATGTTAATTTATACAGCAAAAAGGAATTTCCGGGTGTGATTAAAGTTAAGGGCTTTGAAATGCGGAGATTATCCTGGCTTAGCCACATGGGTACAATCTAATCACACAAGTTCTTAAAAGTGGATAGACTTTCACAGCTGTGGTCAGAGAGAGCTGTGACAACAGATAAAAGGCAAGAGAAACGTGGCACTGCTGGCTTTGAAGATGGAAGAAGGGGCCCATGAGCCAAGTAATGTGGGTGACTCCTAGAAGCTGGAAAAAGCAAGGAAGAACATTTTCCCAAGGGCCTTAAGAAAGGAACACAGCCAGAGAGACCCATGTTAGACTTCTGACCTACTGAATAGTAAGGTAATAAATTTGTATTATTTGAAGCCACTGAGTTTGTGATAATTTGCTAAAAAACCAATAGAAAACTAGTACAGCTGTCTACAGGCTACATATGGCCTATTGTTGGGAAATTTCACATAAAACCTTATATCCACTTTCTTGAAACCCCAGGATATCTGCGAACATTGGTCTACATTTGCATACAGAAGCAATTCACTGCAGGTGAATAGTGGCCCCTCTTCCAACAAGGGAAGATGTTCTTCAGGTGATGCCAGTACCTATTACACACTTACATCAGGTAGATTATCTATTGACCCATCTAAATACTATAGGTATATGCATATTGACTCAAAATTGCCTGGTATAAATGACCAGACCTTTAGCATTTTGTAAGAGCAATAGAATAATTTCAATGTGGCCAAGGAATATCTTGAAGACCGTAAAGTCTATAGGCTGTCCTGCTGAGTTTTTTATGCCAGAAGAGTGAGGGTCTACATCTGGCAGTAATAGCTGAAGGAATCTTGCAGTCAAAGAACAATAAAGGACAATTCAGCAGAGACCTGTGAAAGTGAGAACTGAAGAGGGCATGAATGGAGACATTTCCCTGTAAACTGAGTGTAAGGTATAGTTCAGGCAAGGCAGAAAAAGGAAAGACGACCTCACCAGAAGTTCAGTTCAGTTCAGTTCAGTCGCTCAGTCATGTCCGACTCTCTGCGATCCCATGAATCACAGCACGCCAGGCCTCCCTGTCCATCACCAGCTCCCGGTGATGTCAAACGCATGTCCACAGAGTCGGTGGTGCCATCCAGCCATCTCATTCTCTGTCGTCCCCTTCTCCTCCCACCCCCAATCCCTCCCAGCATCAGAGTCTTTTCCAGTGAGTCAACTCGTTGCATGAGGTGGCCAAAGTATTGCAGTTTCAGCTTTAGCATCAGTCCTTCCAATGAACACGCAGGATTGTTGACTGTGTGGATCAACAGAAGTAGGTTACCTTTATTCAGGCAAGGAGGGGGCGACAGTCGGCCTAACGACCAGGCTGAGCACCGAGAGGGATCAGGGAGGTTCTATATTTATAGGGAGGTTTGTGGAAGCGATAAGGAAAACACTAATCAGGCAGGATGGTTTGGGTATTCTTTAGTTGAGATGGTATTTGTAGTTGGGCAGGGGGTGATAAGTCTTCAGGGCAGGTGTAGGGGGGTGGAAGGTTTCTGGACAGGGGGTGATAAGTCCCAGATAGATGCAACGGGCCTGGAGCATCAGGGTGGGACCTAAAGTTCTGTTTTGTTTTCCCCGAAGTTAGGTGATTCAGTAAGGGCCTTTGAGACTGTGGTTTTCTTTTCTAGGCCCAAAAGACTCCTTCACTGAGCACCATTGTGGGGTGCTCCCAGCTACAAAAGTCTTTCTGGGTCCATCATTTCATGTTTGTAGGAAAAAGGCCTCAGTTTCCTACACCCTCCTTGAGTTCCAAAGGGACAATTCAAACAGTTACTAATTAGGGAAGTGAGGGAATGCAGAGATAAAGGAGGAGCAGTCAAGAAACAATAGTACAGAGATAGGGAAGAGTCAATGGGATTTCCTAGGCAAGAATACTGGAATGGGTTGCCATTTCCTTCTCCAGGGGATCTTCCTGACCCAGGGATTGAACACCAGTCACCCTCATTGCAGGTGGATTCTTTACCATCGGAGCCAACAGGAAAGCCCGGTAAGTATAGCAAAATCCTTTTAAAAAAACAATTAGCAAAGTGTATAAAATGCAATCAGGTAGCAGAAGGAGCTGAATTAAACAAAGATTAATGAAAATAACTTTAAGTTCATCCATTATGTCAAAAAAAAACCCAGAAACAAAACACATACAAGGATAAAGGTGATGAAATTATACTGTAAACCATTACACTGAACAGAAAATTCCCATCATGAGACAGCTTTTTCCTATCTTTCATATCCATTTACAAAAGAGAACATAAAGTACAAAGCTATAGCGCATTCTTCCTTCCCCCTTTGAGACAAGAAACAGGGCAGAGAATAGAAGTCAGGCTTCAATTATATTAAATTAATTTATTTTTTAATTTTCAAAAATTTTTATTAGAAAACTGAAATTTACAATGTGTTTACATCACTCACTGAGTACATGGCATTTAAAAACAACATCATTACAGAAAGATAACAAAAGTAAAAAGTCTTAAAACCTACGGGATATGGAAAACATTATCCACTGAGGCCTTAAATATAGTAGACTTTACATAAAAAGAAAAAGCAATGAGTATACAAGTATACAGCCAGTTTAAGAAGTTAGCAAAATAAACAGAATAATCATAAAGAAAAGAAAGCAACTAATACATACCAGGTATTAATGCAATAAAAATAAAGATAAAATTGAGAGGCTCAACAGAGTCAAAGCTGCCTTAAAAAGCTTCTCTAAAAAGGGAAACATCAGGTAACAATAATCAACAAGAAAAATCTTGCAAATAAACAATACTCAAAATGGGACTTACTCATAGAAGCATTAAGAATATCAATAATAGAAACAACTTTATGCCTATACATTCAAAGATTAGTTATCTCGTATACAGGATTATCGTTACCATCTTCCTTAATTCCATATATATGCATTAGTATACTGTATTGGTGTTTTTCTTTCTGGCTTACTTCGCTCTGTATAATAGGCTCAAGTTTCATCCACCTCATTAGAACTGATTCAAATGTGTTCTTTTTAATTGCTGAGTAATACTCCATTGTGTATGCGGAGAGTCGGACACGACTGAGCGACTGAACTGAACCACAGCTTTTTTATCCATTCATCTCCAGATGGACATCTAGGTTGCTTCCATGTCCTGGCTATTATAAACAAGTGCTGCGATGAACATTGGAGTACATGTGTCTCTTTCAATTCTGGTTTTCTCGGTGTGTATGCCCAGCAGTGGGATTGCTGGGTCATATGGCAGTTCTATTTCCAGTTTTTTTAAGGAATCTCCACACTGTTCTCCATAGTGGCTGTACTAGTTTGCATTCCCACCAAGAGTGTAAGAGGGTTCCCTTTTCTCCACACCCTCTCCAGCATTTATTGCTTATAGACTTTTGGATAGCAGCCATTCTGGCTGGCGTGAAATGGTACCTCATTGTGGTTTTGATTTGCATTTCTCTGATTATGAGGGATGTTGAGCATCTTTTCATGTGTTTGTTAGCCATCTGTATGTCTTCTTTGGAGAAATGTCTGTTTAGTTCTTTGGCCCATTTTTTGATTGGGTCATTTATTTTTCTGGAATTGAGCTGCAGGAGCTGCTTGTATATTTTGGAGATTAATTCTTTGTCAGTTGCTTCATTTGCTATTATTTTCTCCCATTCTGCAGGCTGTCTTTTCACCTTGCTTATAGTTTCTTTTGCTGTGCAGAAGCTTTTAATTTTAATTAGGTCCCATTTGTTTATTTTTGCTTTAATTTCCAATATTCTGGGAGGTGGGTCATGGAGGATCCTGCTGTGATTTATGTCAGAGAATGTTTTGCCTATGTTCTCCTCTAGGAGTTTTCTAGTTTCTGGTCTTACATTTAGATCTTTAATCCATTTTGAGTTTATTTTTGTGTATGGTTTTAAGGATTGTTCTAGTTTCATTCTTTTACAAGTGGTTGACCAGTTTTACCAGCACCACTTGTTAAAGAGACTGTCTTTACTCCATTGAATATTCTTGCCTCCTCCAATTATATTAAATTTAAATTCATCCTATGAAAGGAAGGACTACAGAGTTATTTTAATATTAGAAAATATGTTTGGTTATTAATTCAAAGGAATTTGTATTTCTGGAGTGCTTAAATTTGTGACAGATTTTCTCAGTAAACTTTATTGAGATAATTTAACATCTATATAATGTATATGAACTTTTTATATGTACACGCGGGTAAAGAATCAGCCTGTGTTGCAGGAGACACAGGAGATACAAGTTCGATCCCTGGATCGGGAAGACTCTCCTGGAGAAAGAAATGCCAACCCACTCCAGTTTTCTTGCCTTAAAATTCCATGGACAGAGGAGCCTGGCGGACTATAGTCCAAAGGATCACAGAGTCAGATATGACTCAGCAGCAAACATACAATGAAGATAGAGAACATTTCAACTGCCCCCAGTGAATCTACAGAACAATTCATAAAGTTCCTTTGTGCCCATCTGAAGTCAGCCTCAGACTCTCATCCTAGGTAATTGGTCTGATTTCTTTCATAAATTAGTTTTATCTCTTCCAGAGTGTCACATAAATAAAATCATACACTATTTATTGCTTTTTGTCTGGCTTCTTTCAATCAGTATATAGCAATGCTTTAAAAATTCACTTATATTATTGCATGAATCTGTTCTTTTTCATTGCTGAATAGTATTCCATTTTTGTATGACTAGAAGCTAGTTATATGTTCATCTATTGATGGATTTAGTTTGAGACTATTATGAATAAGCCTACCATGAACTTTTGGGTGTAGGATTTTATGAATATGTTTTCTTTTCTCTTGCCATGTCTTATAGTAAGCATACAATTCATTTTATAAAAAGTCACCAGAACATTTTTTAAAGTCTTTGTACTGCTTTTGCAAATTACTCTTTTAACAGCAAGCTGTGAGTGTTTCATTTATTCTACATGCTTCCCAACTTTTGGTATTTGTCTGTCTTTAACTTTTAGCCAACTAGTTAGTATAAAGCAGTGTCTTATTGTGGTTTAAATTTACTTTTTCCCTGATGTCGAATGATGTTGCTTATTATACATTTTAATACTTTTCTTTCTGACTTTTCTGTATAAATTTTTGCCTATTTTTATTTGATGATGTTCTTCCTTTTATTGAATTGTAAGGATTCTTTATATATTCCAGCTGGAAGTCCTTTATCAGATATGTGTCACACATATTTTCTTCCAGTCTACATATTTTTTCTTTTATTCAATGGAGTCTGCAGAAATGTACAAGTTTTTATTTTGATAATATCCAATTTATCCTGTTTTTCCGTTTTCTTCTGTGGTTAGTACAAAAGAAACCTTTTCTAGTCTCTAGTTGCAAAGATATTCTTCCATGTTTCTTTCTATAAATTGTATAGTTTTAACTTTTATATTTAATTATAATCCTTTTCTAATTAACTTTGGCATAAGATCTGAGATGAAGATCAAAGTTCACCTTTTCCATTGGATGGTCTATTGTTCCAATACCATTTTTTTAAGTTTATGCTTTTTAAAGTCTATGTTTGAAGTGAACACCATTGTCAAGTTATCGACTATCTAAAATGACTATTTCAAGATTCTTTTCTTTCCTTTTGTTTTGTGAATAGCTTTATCTTTATGCAAATATTTAATATTACACTACCTTAATTATTGTAGTTTTAAAGTAAATTTTGAATTCAAGAAATATGAGTCATTCAACTTTGTGCTTTGTTGTCAAAATTATTTTGACTATTCTAGGCCTTTTGCATTTCTACATAACTTTAGACTTTGTTTTCTAATTCCTATGAAAGGCCTACTGAAGTTTTGATAGACATTGTTTTGGATTTATTGATCTATTTGGGGAGAATGGACGTAAAAGATGTGGGTTCAATCCCTGGGTTGGGAAGACCCCCTGGAGAAGGAAATGGCAACCCATTCAAGTATTCTTGCCTGGAGAATCCCATGGACAGAGAAGCCTGGTGGACTATAGTTCATGGGCGTGCAAAGTCAGACATGACTGAAATAACTTCACATGGATATCTTAATGGTATTGAGTTTTCTACTCTGTGAACATGATGTTTCTTTCCATTTATTTAGATACCCTTTCATTTTCCTCAGCGATGTTTTGTAGCTTTTAGTGTAGAAATCTAAAATTTATTCCTAAATGTTAATTGGTTTTGATTTTCTTATAAGTAGCTTATTTTTTAATTTTGTAATTTTCATTTCATTGTTGCTAATATATAAAAATGTGTATATACTGTATATGGCTTTAAATTGCTATGACAGATGTGCCTTATTAAAATCTATGACATAGAGCAAAGAGGAAGGATTTAGATTTCAAATGTAGCCTGTGATAAAGTAATAAACACTAAACAACATCACTCAATATTGCAGTGATCTGCCTGTTAGTCTTGACTTCTTATTAGACTGAAAACTCCCTGCAGGCCACGACTGTGTTGCTCAGAACAACTGAACTGTTGTCTAACATGTGGTAATGCTAAATAAATATTTGATGAAGGAATGAATGAAATGAGTGCCAAAACTGAAAGGTACCATCTCAAATTCTGAATGAAAGTACTTGCGCTCTTTCAATTTAATGCCAGAAGAGCTTGAGCATAAGAACACATGCTGGGGAGCAGGCCATTTTTCTGTGAGATGCTTTATTTATCCCTACATCTTTCAGACAGGCAGTGGGAATGTGCTCCAGGAAGGAGACTGGGATGCTGGGTGTCAAGTCTCCAGGGTTTAATTCCCAACTCTGAATCTCACTAGCTTCAAGGCCTTGGGCAAGTCACTTAACCTCTGTTCCAAACAGAAATAATACCACCTCCTCCCAGGAGCACACCAAGGCAAGTTTGATTGATGGTTAAGCTCTTAGAGTCTTTGATGAAATGTGCTGAATGGCTGCCAAGTATTACTACTGCTAATAATAATAATGTTTTTCTAACATAGTCCCACAGAGCAATATAAATCGGTAACAAGGGACAGATTGCTTCAACAAAGCAAATTGTGACCAATTCCTTTTGAAAGAAGGATGATAGGCTTAATTCCACAACGGTATCATTTTCTGTTCTCTGTTCTCTCTTTACTTATAAGGAGAACGAGTTGTCATGTGTCTATGTGAGGTGTTTAGACTTCTTTAGAATGGAGAAATGAAGAGAAAAATTAGAAGCAAGCACAGACACAGTCATATTATGGAAATATCATATTTCTTGGGTAGGTTGATCATTTATATTAAAAAAAGGGTGATTAGTAAGGCAGAAATGTTGTCATTTGTTATTTCATCAGTTACATGGTTTTACTATATCCCGAAAGAAAATTAAAGGAGACTCTAATCCATCAATTTAGTTTCAGAACATCTATTTCTTGAAACAGAAATATTATTCTATACTACTTAGGCGCTTTTTTCTTTTCCTTTACAATGCCTAACATGATTTTAAAACAAGATTTACTAGTTTTTTTTTCCTGGTTATAAAATAATGCATGCTTACTCTAGAAAATCTGGACAAAGATGTAAAATATAAATGATTAAAAATTGGGATGTTGTGATAGTGTATAATTTGAAATATATTCTCTGTTTAAACTGCCAGGGTTCAATCCCATGTCTGTCATTGTTAGTTTGATCAAACCTCTTAATTCCTGGGGGCTTCAGTGTCTTCATCTTCTAAATGGGACAGTGATGCCTATTTTTCTTGTTGTTACGATAATTAAATAGTGCATGTGAAGCGCTTAGAAGAGTGCCTAGCACAGAGAATATTGTTCAATAAATTAATATTGTTGTTATATAATTACACATACTCTCTAAACTAAAAGATCATTTTTTCAGAAGTTCATTCCATGAACATAAACTTTTATACTAAGTATATACTTTCTTTTGCAAGACTGAAATTTCTCCCCAAATTCGTATGTTGAAATCTAGTTTCCAGTAATATAATATTTAGAGATGGGCCTTTGGGAATGATTAGTCATGAGGGTGGAGATCTTATGAGTGAAACGTGTGCCCTTATAAAAAAGACCCTGGAGAGCTCTCTCATCTTTCTGACATGTGAGGCACAGACGGAAGACAGTCTGTCTGTGAACAAACAGTTCCTCATCAGACACTGAATATACTGCTGTCTTGATCCTGAATTTCCCAGCCTCCAGAACTGTGAGAAATAAATGTCTGTTGTTTTAGTCAGCCAGTCTATGGTATTTTGTTATAGCAGCCCAAACAGACCGAGATAAGATCATATTGTACTAACTGTTTTTAATCTGCTTCTCATCAGTGAGTATATTACAAGGATTTTCTTATGTCATTACATATTTTTCTACATGTATGGCACAATCATTTAAGGCAACACATTTTTACACTGATGGGCTTGATTTGTCATATCCTGAAGAATCAACCTCTTATTGTCAGACATTTATTGATACATTGTTCCCAATTTTTGTTTATATTAAGAATACTGCAGTGACCAACATTTTATGCATCTGAGCTCTGGGATGGACCTCTAGAAGTAGAATTTCTGAGGAACAAAGAAAGTCAGGGTATACTTTTAAAGCTTTTGATGTTAAATGATCTCCAGAAGTTTTGAGATAGTAGTATAAATCATAGCAATTTAATTTGTCTTATTAACTCTTCATAAACATATATTGTTTCTCCCTACATGATATAGACCTAAGATAATCTTTTACTGAAAATCAAGAGGCAAAGAAATAAATGAAGAGAATGTGGATAACTTCTGCACTTTTCTAAGATCAATTTCTACTGAGACAATCTATAATTGGGCATCTCAGTTTTATAAACCTTGGTAAAAACTGAAAAATACTCTACACCTCAACTTGATTTGAAAGAACTTGTTTTCAAACTTCTCTTTCTTCCCTCTTTTTTCTTATAAAACATGATATCAACACCGTTTTGAAATAGAGATATTCTGGCATAATTTATATTACATTCATGCAAGTTACTTACTTAAAATACGTTTGGTGAAAGCAAAGTTTTCCTTTGACATTTTCCCCAAACATTTACATCTTTTTTAAAGTTAAAAACACATCATGTTTATTTAAACTGATATACCTAAAAGATAGCTTCTGATATATACTGGGAACCTGATTTCAGTTTGTATGTACTATTCACTAACTCATACTTGCCCAGCAGTTGGCTGCTTCACATTTTTACCTTGCTTTATGTTCTCTGGACTGCTCTCCAAAAAGCACAATATAGCTAGGGGAATATTCATGGAATTTAGACTGTAATCCAAAAGGAGTTCAGTTTGGCAGAAGGAAAAAAGAGTAGAGGCTCAGTATTGAAACAAGACCTATCCCTTGAAAATCTAAATTGGTGCAGCCACTATGGAAAACAGTATGGAAGTTCCTCAAAAAACTAAAACTAAAGTCGCCATAGGATCCTCAGTCCCATTCCTTGGCATATATCTGTACAAAATATAATTCAAAAAGATACATGAACCCCTATGTTCATAGCAGCACTATTCACAGCACTATTCATAGCCAAGACATGGAAGCAAACTAAACATGCCTCTACAGACAAATGGATAAAGAAGATATGGTACATATATACAGTAGAATAGTATAAGCCATAAAAAAAGAATGGAACAATTCCATTTGCAGTAACATGGATGGACCTAGAGATTATCATATTACGTGAAGTGATTCAGAAAGAGAATGACAAATACCATATGATATCACTTATGTATGGAATCTAAAATATGACATAAATGAATTCATCTATGAAACAGAAACAGACTCACAGACATAAAGAGCAGACTTGTGGTTTTCAAAGGGACAACTGGGTGAAGCAGGGATGGACAGAGTTTGGAATTAGCAGATGCAAACTATTATATATACAATGAAAAAAAATAAGTCTTATTGTATTGCATAGGGAACTGTATTTAATATCCTATGATAAGCCACAATGGAAAAGAATATATATATTTATAAAACCTACAACATCTCCTAGATCTAACACTAAAAAAAAGATGTCCTTTTCATCATAGGGAATTGGAATGCAAAAGTAGGAAGTCAAGAGATACCTGGAATAACAGGCACATTTGGTCTTGGCATATAAAATGAAGCAGGGCAAAGGCTAACAGAGTTTTATCAAGAGAACACACTGGTTATGTCAAATGCATTTTCAAATGACACAAGAGACAACTGTACACATGGACATCACCAGATAGTCAATATCAAAATCAGATTATTATCTTTGCAGATGAAGATGGAGCTCTACACGGTCAGTAAAAACAAGAACCAGAGCTGACTGTGACTGAGAGCATGAGCTCCTTATTGCAAAATTCAGACTTAAATTGAAGAAAGTAGGGGAAACCATCAGGCCATTTAGATACAACTGAAATCAAATCCCTTATGATTATACAGTGTAGGTGATGGACAGATTCAGGGATTAGATCTGGTAGACGGTGCGCCTGAAGAACTGTGGACAGAGGTTTGTAACACTGTATAAGAGGCAGTGACCAGAGCCATTCCAAAGAAAAAGAAATGTAAGAAGGCAAAGTGGGTGTCTGAGAAGGCTTTACAAATAACTAAGGAAAGAAGAGAAGTGAAACGAAAGGGAGAAAGGGAAAGATATACCCAACTGCATGCAGAGTTCCAGAGAATAGCCATGACAGATAAGAAGACCTTCTTAAGTGAACAGTGCAAAGAAATAGAGGAAAACAATGGAATGGGTAAAAGTAAAGATCTCTTCAAGAAAATTAGAGATATCAAAGGAAAATTTCATGAAAGGATGGGCATGATAAAGGATAGAATTGGTAAGGACCACCATGATGGTGTGGTCACTAACCTAGAGCCAGATATCCTGGAGTGCGAAGTCAAGTGGGCCTTAGGAAGCATTGCAACAAGCAACGCTAGTGGATATGATGGAATTCCAGTTGAGCTATTTCAAATTCTAAAAGATGCTGATGCTGAAGGCTACACTCATATGTCAAATTTGGAAAAGTCAGCAGTGGCCTTGAGACTGGTTAAAGTCAGTTTTCATTCTAACCCCAAAGAAGGGCAATACCAAAGAATATTCAGTATATACTCAGTTCAGTTGTTCAGTCATGTCCGACTCTTTGTGACCCCATAGACTGCAGCACGCCAGGCTTCCCTGTCCATCACCAACTCCCAGAGCCTACTCAAACTCATGTCCATCGAGTCAGTGTTACCATCCAACCATCTCATCCTCTGTCGTCCCCTTCTCCTCCTGCCTTCAATCATTCCCAGCATCAGGGTCTTTTCCAATGAGTTGGTTCTTAGCATAAGGTGGCCAAAGTATTGGAGCTTCAGCATCAGTACTTCTGATGAATATTCAGGACTGATTTCCTCTAGAATGGACTGGTTGGATCTCCTTGCAGTCCAAGGGACTCTCAAGAGTCTTCTCCAACACCACAGGTCAAAAGCATCAATTCTTCAGTGCTCAGCCTTCTTTATAGTCCAACTCTCACATCCATACATGACTACTGGAAAAACTATAGCTTTGACTGGATGGACCTTTGTTGGTAATATGTATTAATATATACGTAACTGAATCACTTTGATGAACAGTAGAAATTAATACAACATTGTAAATCAACTGTACCAAAAAATAATAAAAATTTCCCCCTGATGTTAGTGAATCTAGTACCTGTATTTAATAGAAATATTCTTCATGTACAGCCGTGAATGGTTGGCATCTAAATTCTATATACAAAGCTGTAATTTCGTTAAAGGATTGTAACAACACTGACAAATCATGTCACTGGTAAGCTGTGCTTAAATTGCAACTTTAAATATTTACATTGGGCCTACATAATTCCTATATGTTACCTGTCATAGCACTGTCTTGTCCTGGGTCTGCTAACAGGACCAGGCTGATCATTGATTCTAACAGTGGGTCGGGTAGAGCAGCATGGCCGCATCAGTCAACCACTTCATAGAAATGTAAGAGTGATGCAGGATCCAGTAAGAGTGGCAGGGGTAAAGTGTACAGAAAACTATTTTGCCAACTTCCTTATGGAGGGAAAAGAGGGCTCCCTGGGGACTTGAGTGAGTAAGCACCTGCTAACCTCTTAAAAGTAAAAACTGTTTCTCTTATTCTCTCCAACCCTTTCCCTTCATAATTATTATTTGGCTTATAGATACCAGGGAGATTCCCTTGATAACAACAGAAAACCCAGAAGATTTTAGATATTTTCATTTGGAATGTATGTGTCCCTGTGAGCAGACACCAGTCTCTCTTGACAAGATTACTTTGTGACTTGTCTTATAATGACCTCCCCCGGAAAAAGTAATCTAATCTGGCCATATAAAGGTGATTAAGAGAATTTGGATTTATTCTATTTACCTGATATTTTGGCAACCCACTCCAGTATTCTTGCCTGGAGAATCCCATGGATGGAGGAGTCTGGTAGGCTACAGCCCACGTGGTCGCAAAAAGTCAAACACGAGTGAGCACCTTAACTTCACTCACTCACTTAAAGGAAATCTTCAGGCTAAAGTAATTTTTATTTATTAAAGAATAATTTTATAGCACAAATATAATTACACATAATTATGTGTTTTGACCTGAGTTTATAAATAGCAAGGTTCAATGTCAGATAATGGTATTGTTGGGAGTGACTCCTAATTGGTAAGGATGTTTATGTACCTTTTCAAATACTTTCCCATGAAGAAGATGAAAGAGGTATCATGGGAAGAATTTTAACTTCCCAGTTAATTACAACTAGCACCTAACTGTCCCCAAGGAGCCCAAGTAATTCAAGTGACAGCCTGAATAAAGAGAACTTTCTCCATAGGAAAAGAGACACCAGTCATATGTGGTCCTACCAGTCATATGTAAGTGGGAAATATTTGAGGGTCAGCATGTGTACAACTCTAACACAGATTTCGTAATGGTTGCAGCTGAGAAATAAGTACTTTTAGACAAAAAGCAGCACCTAAGACTAATTTGTTTTATTGAGCAACATAATAGAGGGAGAGTCTAAAGGGAAAATTCAAAAAATAACAATAGCAATTGTGTTAGACAGTTGGAATTGTTGATGTGTCTTAATTATTTCCAAAAAGCAGAGATTCCCATTTGTGTTCTAACAATTTTTAAAAAGCTCATCCCATCGACCTAATCAGGTTCAATCTCTGATCAAGACAGTGAAAACTTCAAGAGTTGATGAGACATGGAAGTTGCTTTTTATAAATTTTGCAGAATTTTGCATTTTGCTTTTTATAAAATTGCATCTATTTATCTACCTTTAGAAGTGAAAGTGTTAGTCGCTCCATCTTGTCTCTTTGTGACCCCATGGATTGTAGCCCACTAGGCTCTTCTGTCCATGGAATTCTCTAGGCAAGAATACTGGAGTGTGTAGCCATTCTCTTCCCCAGGGGATTTTTCCAACCCAGGAATTGAACACAGGTCACCTACACTGCAGGCAGATTTTTACCTTTAGAAATAGATATGGTTTATTAGAAAGAAAGCCATCATATAAAACTTTAAACTTATCCTAAACAATAACATACTTCTATACAATTTCTTCCCTGGTGACTCAGTCAGGAAAGAATCCACCTGCAATGCAGGAGACCCAGATTTGATCCCTGGGTCAGGAAGATCCCCTGGAGAAGGAAATTACAAGCCACTCCAGTATTCTTGCCTGGGGATTTCATGGAGAGAGGAGCCTGGTGGGCTACAGTCCATGGAGGTCACAAGAGTTAGACATGACCTAGAAACTAAGCTAGGAAACTAGCAACCACCATACAGTTTTCAAAGCACTTTCAAAAACATTTAAAATATGTTAACATGTGAATTGAATTCTTACTAAAATATTCTGACAAAGTTATTTTGAAAAATCCCATGAATTGGTTTTCTACTTTGAATTTAAAACTCTAGTTTACAAAGGAAAATAAGTCTTATAGATGCACAAGAAAAAATAAATGTCACCTCTAAATGGCCAATGTAATTTTTTGTCCATCCTAGAAACATTGCAAAGTTGAGTAAACAGTTAGCCTGCCTTTCGCTACATTATTTACATTAAATTACTGGGGCAGAATGTTAGAAAAGTCTTTGAGATTTGGTGAACAATTCCCTATCCATCCAGCCCCCTAGTTTTTCGCTATTTAAGGCAACTCATTAAAAGCCGAGTCTGAAGTGTTAGCCTGGTCTCATGTCCCCATGAGAGAATGTCTTATGTAGACTTTTGCCTACATAAGAGTCTGCCCCATTCTTTCACTGACTTAGGCCTTCTCATGGGATTTTCTGACCAGCTACTTGGAAGAAGAACAGGAGATAATTCCAGGTTCTCTTTTTGAAGCTGCCTGCCTATGGAAATGGAGAAGGAAATGGCAACCCACTCCAGTGTTCTTGCCTGGAAAATTCCAGGGATAGATCAGCCTGGTGGGCTGCAGTCCATAGTGTTGCAGAGTCATCCACAACTGAGAAACCGAGCACACATGCAGACCTATGGAAAGTCTATGTTCTGGTCTGTACCCTCTGGGTGCCAAGCTTCTTGGCCAGGAAGCTTATGCAGAGGAGTCCAATGGAGGCCCAGCTCACTGGGACCATGTTCAGTTCAGTTCAGTTCAGTTCTCAGTCATGTCTGACTCTTTGCAACCCCATGGACTGCAGCATGCCAGGCTTCCCTGTCCATAACCAACTTTTGGAGCTTGCTCAAGCTCATATCCATCAAGTCAGTGATGCCCTCCAGCCATCTCATCCTCTGTCATCCCCATCACCTCCTGCCTTCAATCCTTCCCAGCATCAGGGTCTTTTCCAATGAGTCGGTTCTTTGCATCAGGTGGCCGAAGTATTGGAGTTTCAGCATCAGCCCTTCCAATGAATATTCAGCACTGATTTCCTTTCATGTGGTGAGGTATAAATATGTAGTGAAGAACTAGGAAAATGCACACAGACCCATGTTCTCCAGCTTAGCTTGTATCAGTAAGAAAGTTAATGTGTTGATCTTCATCTGCTTCCTATGGCTGCTGCTGCTGCTAAGTCACTTCAGTCATGTCCGACTCTGTGCGATCCCATAGATGGCAGCCCACCAGGCTCCCCCGGCCCTGGGATTCTCCAGGCAAGAACACTGGAGTGGGTTGCCATTTCCTTCTCCAATGTGTGAAAGTGAAAAGTGAAAGTGAAGTCGCTCAGTCATGTCTGACTTGTAGCAACCCCATGGACTGCAGCCTACCAGGCTCCTCTGTCCATGGGATTTTCTAGGCAAGAGTACTGGAGTGGCTTGCCATTGCTGTTCAAGAGACAAAAGGAGTGATACACAGTCTATTAACCCTGAAAGATGAAAATAAGAACTGATATATAGGACTTTCCTGGTGGTTCAGTTGTTAAGAATCCACCTGCCAATGCAGAGGACATAGGTTTGATCCCTGGTCTGGGAATATCCCCCATCCCAATAGCAACAATGCCCGGGCACCACAACTACTGAGCTTGCACTCTGGGGCCCATGAGCTGCAACAATTTAGCCTGGGTATAGTAATAAAGACCCAGCGCTGCCTAAGATAATACTAATAAAAATAAAGAACGTATGTTTACATGGTGCAGCCAGGAGACTTGCTTACTTAGTACTCTGTAGATTCAGGTCTTGTAGAATTGTATCCTGGTGTTTTGAGACAGTATATCTGTTGCTGTTTTCCCAATGGGTCCGCTGGTTATTAGCTGGGACAGACAGACCCCAGTGATTTGGTTATAAAGGCTTTCATGTACATGAGGCTTCTGCTGCCTAAGAATTACACAGGGCCATCATGTTATAGTTGAAGCTCAGAAAAGGATTAGAAGATTGTAGGAAAAGAGATGTTTTTGCTATATATCATTGTGCAAGCTCTTTAGGCACAGGCTGTATGGAATGATTTTAGCTTTATTGTGTGTTTTTTTTTTCCCCCAAAAAGGCCTTCAAGCTAGAGCTATAGATATCAGGCTTCCCAGGTGGCGCTAGTGGTAAAGAACCCGCCTGCCATTGCAGAAGACATAAGAAACGCAGGTTCAATCCCTGGATTGGGAAGATAACCTGGAGGAGGGCATAGCAACCCACTCCAGTATTCTTGCCTGGAGAATCCCAAGGACAGAGGAACCTGGTGGGCCATAGTTCATAGGGTCGCAACAAGTCAGACAAGACTGAAGCTACTTAGCACATACATAGATTTCAGAGCAGTTAAGTTTGGTTTGGGTAACAGAGTTTCACAGCAGGCATAGGTAGATATCAGAGTCAATGTTTTTCTCCGTCTGCATTTAGTTGTCAAGGGGGTAAAGTGTGGAAGGCTTACTCGCTGCATTCACATGGTTTGTCTCAGAAAAACTCTCCTCAACCCATTGTCTTCAGGAATTATGTTTGGACTCACAAGGGTAGTGATTGCATCAGTGAATAGCCCCCCAGTAGAGGAGCCCTTTTTAAATGAGAGATCGACCATCTTTTCTTGAGGTAGAGAAGCTACCTAACAAAGTTTATTCAAACATAAAGCTAAGGCAAATAGAAAAGTCCAGGCTGGGAATACTCTTATCTTTAAGGACAAAGTTCGTTTGGGTGACAAGGAAGAGTTGGATTGGATTTTAAAAGCTATCAGAACATGATCTTCTGAAAAATGAAAGAGAAATAAAGAATGTTTGGTTAAGAGGAAGAGAGAGATTTTCTTAGGAGCAAGGTTAAGCTTTTACAGAAGAGGGTAGAACAATATGAGCAGAAAAACAAGACCTTGGAGGTCACTCTGGGCAAATAAGTAATGGGAGAGGTATGCATCCAGGTTTAGTTGTCCTTGCAGACAGAATTAGTGTAGTTGCACTTACTTGCTCAGAAAGGGTGATTGGGTTTCAAGGAAAATGACCAGAGGAAGGGCAATTTCTCCAGAAGCTCACTAGAATGATTCTCTCAGAAGGAGCCTGGATCCAGGAAACCAGGGAGGGACATACCCTTAAAACCATGAATAGTTGCTCTCTGAAGACTTGAATCAACTGTCAACTAGCAGTTTTATAAAAGTTAGATCTGTAACAGAAGAAAGGACTGAAGTGAATGAAGTCGCTCAGTCATGTCCGACTCTTTGCGACCCCATGAACTGTCGCCTACCAGGCACCTCCGTCCATGGGATTTTCCAGGCAAGAATACTGGAGTGAGTTGCCATTTCCTTCTCCAGGAGATCTTCCCAACCCAGGGACTGAACCCGGGTCTCCCGCGTGATAAGCAGACACTTTACCGTCTGGGCCGCCAGGGAAGAGAGAACCATGCTTAAGGCATTAGTAGGTGCATCAGTGATCTCAGGTGATATTCTCCCTCTCGAGGTAAAATGACTGGGAAATATATGAATAAGTGAAAGCAGTGGGAAGATAACACATAATACCTCCTGCTATGTATCATGTACTAATCTCAGAAATTTACCTATGAGTCAATTTAATATTTACAATAATCTCACAAGAAAGGGAATGCTAAAAATTCCATTTCACATATAAGGAAACTGAGAAACAGTTAACTTAAAGGATTTGCCCAAGGATATATAGCAAGTAAATAAATTAGCTAGAATTCAGACTCACGTAGTTTAGCTCCAGACTCTGGGCTCTTGATCATACTAATTTACTGTGTCTTATATTGAAGTTCAGTGATGGGTTCAAGGGTCATCTGATGAAAAAGTCCTTTTCAGGTGGGATTATTCAATGTGAGGATGGAGTGAAGGAAATAGACACATTGGCCTGAAGAAGGTATACTTTTGTAAAACTTTTGTTCATTGTAATGAACTTTTGTTCATTTCATTCATGCTTCTTAAAGGACAGGCATGCAGGTGTTTAAGGAACAAGGCTAAACCTAGAGGTAAGTATGTTAGAAAAACAAACGTCTGAAAAGAAAAGTAGAAGATTCAGCAAACAGAATGAGCTTTTTAGGTGTCAGAGAAAGAGATGGACAATGCAACTTAATTGTGAAAATATAACTGAGTCTCCATAAAATGAGAAAGAAAACAAAGACAATGCAAGAGACATGTTCCAGTGTACCCCAAAAAAGTTGTTATGGAAGAAGAACATATTTTTGTTGACTTAAAGTTTCTGAGATATTCAAGATCTGGCGAGATAAAGAACTGAGGAAAATTCACGCTTTTGGGGAAAAAAAATTGTTTGGCCTCACTGGGCCTTGAGGGGCGCAGATTCTCCTTCAGCTTTGTTCAGTAATCTGCTGGAGGTGAGGCAAAACTAATGAAATCCAGCAGGCAAAATTCATAGGTCTTAGTTCCATTGTCAGCAGCAATAAAGAACATTAGCTGATAAAACTAGAATGGATATGGCAGTGAAAATACTTTCTATGATATTGTAATGATGGACATAAGTCATGATGATTTTCTCCAAACCCATAGAATGTACAGAACCAAGAGTGAATCCTAAGGGCAACTATGGACTTTGGGTGATTCTGATGAGTCAACGTAAGATCATCCTTGGTAAAAATTGTACTTTTCTAGTGAGTGATGTTTTTAATGGGTTGTTGTTGCTGTTCAATCGCTCAGGCATGTCTGACTGTTTGTGAATCCATGGACTGCAGCACGTCAGGCTTCCCTGTCCTTCACTATCTCCCAGAGCTTGCTCAAACTCACGTCCACTGAATCAGTGATGCTATCCAATCATTTCATCCTCTGTCATCCCCTTCTCCTTCTGCCTTCAGTCTTTCCCAGCATCAGAGTCTTTTCTAATGAGTTGGCTCTTCACATCAGGTGGCCGAAGTATTGGAGCTTCAGTTTCAGCATTCATCCTTCCAATGAATATTTAGGATTGGTTTCCATTAGGATTGACTGGTTTGCAGTCCAAGGGACTCTCAAGAGGCTTCTCCAACACACTACAAAACAACCACAGTACAAAAGCATCAGTTCTTCAGCATTCAGCCTTTTTTATGGTCCAACTCTCACATCTATTTGCAAAAACCATAACTCTGCCTAAATGGACCTTTGTTGGCAAAGCTCTGTCTCTGCTTTTTAATACACTGTCTCTGCTTTTTAATACACTGTCTAGGTATGTTAGAACTGGACATGGAACAACAGACTGGTTCCAAATAGGAAAAGGAGTACGTCAAGGTTGTATATTGTCACCCTGCTTATTTAACTTATATGCAGAGTACATCATGAGGAACGCTGGGCTGGAAGAAGCACAAGCTGGAATCAAGATTGCCGGGAGAAATATCAATAACCTCAGATATGCAGATGACACCACCGTTATGGCAGAAAATGAAGAGGAACTCAAAAGCCTCTTGATGAAAGTGAAAGAGGAGAGCGAAAAGTTTGGCTTGAAGCTCAACATTCAGAAAACGAAGATCATGGCATCTGGTCCCATCACTTCATGGGAAATAGATGGGGAAACAATGGAAACAGTGTCAGACTTTATTTTTCTGGGCTCCAAAATCACTGCAGATGCTGATTGCAGCCAGGAAATTAAAAGACGCCTACTCCTTGGAAGAAAAGTTATGACCAACCTAGATAGCATATTAAAAAGCAGAGATATTACTTTGCCAACAAAGGTCCGTCTAGTCAAGGCTATGGTTTTTCCCGTGATCACGTATGGATGTGAGAGTTGGACTGTGAAGAAAGCTGATCGCTGAAGAATTGATGCTTTTGAATTGTGGTGTTGGAGAAGACTCTTGAGAGTCCCTTGGACTGCAAGGAGACCCAACCAGTCCATTCTAAAGGAGATCAATCCTGGGTGTTCACTGGAAGGACTTATGTTAAAGCTGAAACTCTGATACTTTGGCCACCTCATACGACGAGTTGACTCACTGGAAAAGAGTCTGATGCTAGGAGGGGTTGGGGGTGGGAGGAGACGGGGACGACAGAGAATGAGATGGCTGGATGGCATCACCGACTGATGGACATGAGTTTGAGTGAACTCCGGGAGTTGGTGATGGACAGGGAGGCCTGGCATGCTGTGATTCATGGGGTCGCAAAGAGTCAGACACGACTGAGCGACTGAACTGAACTGAACTGAACTAGGTATGTTGTAGTTTTTCTTCCACAGAGCAAGCATCCTGTAGTTTTCTGACTGCAGTCACCATCTGAGGTGATTTTGGAGCCCCAAGAAAATAAAGTCTGTCATGGTTTCCATTGTTTCCCCATCTATTTGCCACAAAGTGATCGGACCAGATGCCATGATCTTAGTTTTCTGAATGCTGAGTTTTAAGCGAACTTTTTCACTCTCCTCTTTCACTTTCATCAAGAGGCTCTTTAGTTCCTCTTCACTTTCTGCCATAAGGGTGGTGTCATCTGCATATCTGAGATTATTGATATTTCTCCCGGCAATCTTGATTCCAGCTTGTGCTTCATCCAGCCTGGCATTTCACATGATGTACTCTGCATATAAGTTAAATAAGCAGGGTGAAAATATACAGGATTGACGTACACCTTTCCCAATTTGGAAACATTCTGTCATTCCATGTCTGGTTCTAACTGTTGAAGAATCTCTTCATCTCTTGAAGAATTTTCCATCTCTTGAAGAATTTTCCCACAGTTTTTTGTGATGCCCACAGTTAAAGGCTTTAGTGTAGTCAATGAAGCAGAAGTAGATGTTTTTCTAGAATTTGCTTCCTTTTTCTATGATACAATAGTGAAAGTGAAGTTGCTCAGTCGTGTCCAACTCTTTATGACCTCATGGACTGTAACCCACCAGGCTCCTTGGTCCATGGGATTTTCCAGACATGAATACTGGAGTGGGTTGTCATTTCCTTCTCCAGGGGATCTTCCCGACCCAGGGATCGAACCCAGGTCTCCCACATTGTAGGCAGACGCTTTACTGTCTGAGCTACCAAGGAAGCCCTGGATGTTGGTAATTTGATCTCTGGTTCCTCTGCCTTTTCTAAATCCAGTTTGAATATCTGGAAGTTCTTGGTTCACATAGCATTGAAGCCTGGCTCGGGAAGTTTTGAGCTCCACTTTGCTAGCATGTGCAATGAGTGCAATTGTGTGGTAGTTTAAACATTATTTGGCATTGCCCTTCTTTGGGACTGGAATGAAGCATCTTTTCCAGTTCTGTGGCCTCTGCTGAGTTTTTCATATTTGCTGACATATTGAGTGCAACACTTTAACAGCATCATCTTTTAGGATTTGAAAGAGCTCAGCTGGAATTCCATCACCTCCACTAACTTTGTTAATGGGTAAACTATGAATGTGCAAGGACAGGATGTACTTGGGAAATCTCTGTACTTTCCTCTCAACTTTGTTGTATACCTCAAACTGCTCTAAAAATATTTTTTTAAAAATCTGTGGTAAAAGGTGATGGTAGGATCTTTGAGAAAATAGCACTGAAACATGTATATTACCATATGTAAAGTAGCTGACCAGTGCAAGTTCAATGCATGCAGCAGGGCACTCAAAGCCGGTGCTCTGGGACAACCCAGAGGGATGGGGAAGGAGAATGGGGAAGGAGGTGGGAGGGGGGCTCAGGACAGGGGGACACATGTACACCCACAGCTGATTCATGTTGATGTATGGCAAAACCACCATAATACTGTAAATAATTAGCCTCCAATTAAAATAAATATATAAATTTAAAAAAATAGAATGGAGACTCAATGGTTAGATAGTAGCCATGGTGTACTCAGCACTGGAGTTCCAAATGAAAACAGATCAGAAGGTAATGCACAATGAGATTTTTAAATACAACCAGAAAGGAAAGGGGATTCAAAGAAGGCTTGAGAAATTTCTAAAGTTTGCAAACAAAAGGGAGTGATATTGCAAATGCTGCTTTCTGAGAGAGGAGAGTGTATAGGTACATTTGTTACTGAGTCCAAGTTCACACTGCTTGCTGCATGAAAAGTGAAAGTGCAGTGTTAGTTGCTCAGGCATGTCCAACTCTTTGCAACCCCATGGACAGTAGACTGTCAGGCTCCTCTGTCCATGGAATTCTCCAGGCAAGAATAATGGAATGGGTTGCCTTTTCCTACTCCGGGGGATCTTCCCGACCCAGGGATCAAACCCACATCTCCTGGATTGTAGGTGAATTCTTTACCTTCTGAGCTACCAGGGAAGCCATCTTGCTGCATGATAGACCAATAAATTGAGAGACGAGGTGTTGGGCAAGAAATAGTGACTTTTTTGGAAAGTAAACAGACCAAAAAGATGGAGGACTAATGTCCCAAGGAACCAGAGATCAAATTGCCCACATCTGTAGGATCATCAAAAAAGCAGGAGAGTTCCAGAAAAACATCTACTTCTGCTTTATTTGCTACACCAAAGCTTTTGACTGTGTGGATCACAACAAACTGTGGAAAATTCTTCAAGAGATGGGAATATCAGACCACCTTACCTGCTTCCTGAAAAATCTGTATGCAGGTCAAGAAGTAACAGCTAGAACCAGACAAGGAACAACAGACTGGGCTCCAAATTGGGAAAGAGAGTGTCAAAGATGTGTACTGTCACCCTGCTTATTTAACTTATATGCAGAGTAAATCATGTGAAATGCCAGGCTGGATGAAGCACAAGCTGAAATCAAGATTTCAGGGGGAAATATCAATAACCTCAGATATGCAGATGGCACCACCCTTATGGCAGAAAGTGAAGAAGAACTAAAGAGCCTCTTGTTGAAAGTGAAAGAGGAGAGTGAAAAAGTTGGCTTAAAACTCAACATTTAGAAAACTAAGATCGTGGCATCTGGGTCCCATCACTTCATGGCAAATAGATGGGGAAACAATGGAAACAGTGACAGTCTTTATTTTGGGGGCTCCAAAATCACCTCAGATGCTGACTGCAGCCATGAAATTAAAAGATAATTGTTCCTTGAAAGAAAAGCTATGGCCAACCTAGATAGCATATTAAAAAGCAGAGACATTACTTTGCCACAAAGGTCCATCTGGTCAAAGCTATGGTTTTTCCAATAGTCATGTATGGTTGTGAGAGTTGGACTATAAAGAAAGCTGATTGCCGAAGAATTGATGCTTTTCAACTGTGGTGTGGGTGAACACTCTTGAGAGTCCCTTGGACTGCAAGGAGATCCCACCTGTCCATCCTAAAGGAAATCAGTCCTGAATATTCATTGGAAGGACTGATACTGAAGCTGAAACTCCAATACTTTGGCCATGTGATGCAAAGAACCGACTCATTGGAAAAGACCCTGATGCTGAGAAAGATTGAAGGCGGGAGGAGAAGGGGACGACAGAGGATGAGAGGGTTGGATGACATTACCAAGTTGATGGACATGAGTCTGAGCAAGTTCCTAAAGTTGGTGATGGAGAGAAAATGATGCAGATGGTGATACTGCAGTCCGTGGTGTCACAAAGAGTCTGACACCACTGAGTGACTGAACTGAACTGAGTGTCCCAAATAACCATCTTACCCAAGTTAGAGTTTGGGCTTCTTTTATACTGAAAAGGAGGGACTGTGACTAGTTGTTGCAAACTACTTATTGCTGGAATCCTTTGTTCATGCTACTACCCACATAGGTCTGGTCACAGTGCTGCTATAAACCTCCAACAAGATGAATGTTATTCTCTGTTCTGCAGCATTTTAATGAATAGTGTTATACCATTAAAGGTCAGAGGCTGAAGAATTGGCTAGTCTGTATATTTCAGACTATAGGAAACATTCTATTAGAAAAGGTGGAGAAATTACAACTAAGCACAGGCAACAGAGCACAAAGGATAGAGCTAAAGGAACAGATCCAACATGGAGTCAGGTTTGTTCTGTTATACATCCACCCTGCTGCTGCTGCTGCTAGGTCGCTTCAGTCGTGTCCGACTCTGTGCGACCTCGTAGACGGCAGCCTACCAGGCTCCCCCGTCCCTGGGATTCTCCAGGCAAGAACACTGGAGTGGGTTGCCAACACATCCACCCTACAATATGATAAATATCTATATTCAGCTCAGAATACAGAGTTCTTGCAAGTGACTTCATATTAATAAACCCTAAGTTCCATACAGTACGGGACTTACTAGCAACCAAGTCACAGAGTTTCCTCTGGTAACTGTCACATGGTCTAGATTTTTTTCAACTACCGTGTACTTATGTGTACTTAGTCAGTCAGTCGTGTCTGACTCTCTGTGACTTCTGGACTGTAGCCTGCCAGGCTCCTCTATCCATGGGATTTTTCAGGCAAGAATACTGGAGTGGGTTGCCATTTCTTCTTCCAGGGATCTTTTGGACCCAGGGATCATTGCCAGCATTGCAGGCAGATTCTTTACCTGCTTAGCCACCAGGGAAGCTTGTATAGGGCCTCAAATGCCTGGAAATTTGCTTGTGTTTCAAACTTTCAGGAGTGTAGGACTAGTGCCAGGATGATCTTTAGACTTAATTTTGAGCAGTGAGAGGCACTGATGTGAATTGGAAAGTGGAGGACAAACTTGAAAGCAGGGGCCTCAGACCTGTGGTGGCTTCTTATGGCCTCTGAGAGTTCTTTTGATAATTACCTACTTTTACCTACTTGGCTGATCCTGAAATTATTTTTTGTGACTTCCCTTCCCTTTGAGATTTTCTCATAGTGGCCTTATGACTTTAGATCGTTGGATTCTCTGGTCCAGAGAGTCCATTGTGAGGCAGATTTATGGGAACTTGACCTGAATGAGGTCTGCAGTTATCTAGCTCTATATGCAGTTGGGTACATGTACCTCTAACATCTCTGGTGTGAAGCATTAGGGAGTGCAGTGTGGGCATCTATCTAAGCCAGGTCTTCAGTAAAACTTTATCAGTAGCATTTGTTCTCAATGGGTAGTTTTAAACTTAGCAAAGAAAGTATTACCATAACACAAGGTGATTCTCTTCAATGAGAAGACATGTTGCAAGCATCAAGCTTTTCTATAGTCTTACTAAGAATATCTGTTCGGTTTTCTGGGTGCTGACTAGATATATTGCTCTTCAAATGCTTTTTGATTACAAGTCATAGTAAGAAATGCATTTTACACTATGACCCTGTACATGTACAGAAAACAATTTTCATAAACTCATTTTTTTATTAAGTGTGCAGTCTCTGATACTGTCTATTCTATTTCATGTTTTAAAAATGATGGTCTTGGCCCCTAAACAAATTTCCTGACCTAGTAATAAATCACAAGCTACAGCTGAAAAATTCTCATCTAGAGCATAATATGCTCATGTACTAGAAAAGAACAAACTTTGAGAACAAGTTGTAGCTAAAGATGTTATATAAAAGAAAATATTGTTCTGATTTTATTTGAATATTTGTAGTGATTTGCTCAGTCCTCCAAAAGAGCAAACATTCTGTGAAATTCAGATGTGAGTTTCCTTAGGGAGCCGATGACAGTCAAAATGAAGTATTATAATGTGCATCTAGTTACATGGATATGTACTATTCATATGTACTATCTAGTTACATGGATATTCAATATACCAGCAAATTTGGAAAACTCAACAGTGGTCATTTCGAGACTGGAAAAGGTCAGTTTTCCTAAAGAAAGGCAATGCCAAAGAATGCTCAAACTACTGCACAATTGCACTCATCTCACACACTAGCAAAGTAATGTTCAAAATTCTGCAACCCAACCTTCAACAGTACATGAACCATGAACTTCCAGATGTTCAAACTGGATTTAGAAAAGGCAGAGGAACTAGAGATCAAATTGCCAACATCCATTGTATCATTGAAAGAGCAGGGGAGTTCCAGCAAAACATCTACTTCTGCTTTACTGGCTATGCCAAATCCTTTGACTATGTGGATCACAACAAACTGTGGAAAATTCTTCAAGAGATGGGAATACCAGACCATCTTATCTGCCTTCTGAGAAATCTGTATGCAGGTCAAGAAGTAGCAGCTAGAGCTGGACAAGGAACAATAGACTGGGCTCCAAATTGGGAAAGGTGTATGTCAAGGATGTGCACTGTCACCCCGCTTATTTAACTTATATGCACAGTACATTGTGCGAAATACCAGGCTGGATGAAGCACAAGCTGGAATCGATTGCCGAGAGAAATATCAATAACCTCAGATATGCAGATGGCACCATCCTTATGGCAGAAAGCGAAGAAGAAATAGACTCTTGGTGAAAGTGAAAGAGGAGAGTGAAAAAGCAGGTTTAAAACTCAACATCCAGAAAACTAAGATCATGGCATCTGGTCCCATCACTTCATGGCAAATAGATGACAAAACAGTGGAAACACTGACAGACTTCATTTGGGGGGGGTTCAAAATCACTGCAGATGGTGACTGTTTGCCGACAAAGGTCCATCTGGTCAAAGCTATGGTTTTTCCAGTAGTCATGTATGGATGTGAGAGTAGGACTATAACGAAAGCTGAGTGCCAAAGAATTGATGCTTTTGAACTGTGGTGTTGGAGAAGACTCTTGAGAGTCCCTTGGACTGCAAGGAGATCCCACCAGTCCATCCTAAAGGAAATCAGTCCTGAATATTCATTGGAAGGACTGATGCTAAAGTTGAAACTCCAATACTTTGGCTACCTGATGGGAAGAACTGACTCATTGGAAAAGACCCTGATGCTGGGAAAGATTGAAGGTGGGAGGAGAAGGGGACGACAGAGGATGAGATGGTTGGATGGCATCACCAACTCAATGAACATGAGTCTGAGTAAACTCCGGGAGCTGCTGTTGGACAGGGAGGCCTGGGGTGCTGCAATCCATGGGGTCAAAAGAGTTGGACACGACTGAGTGACTGAACTGAACTGAGTTACATGGAAAGTATTGTGTAATATTTGCATATCAACATCTTTCTTCAGTTTGATCATATGCTCCTTGAGCAGGAACCATATCTTCTATTTCTCTCGTATCCTCCATCCACATTTAATATGTGGCAGACATGGCCCCTGCCCTCAAGGATTTATACTGTATACTTGAAGATACATACTAAACTGTCCTTATTAAAAACTTTTTTCATTTAACCAAGCCAATTTTAAAAAATATTTTATTTACTCATTTATTTTTGGCTGTACTGGATCTTTGGTACTGCATAGGTTTTCCTCTAGTTGCAGCAAGCAGGGACTACTCTTTAGATGTGGTGAGAGGGCTTCTCATTGCAGTGGCTTCTCTTGTTGTGGAGTACAAGCTCTAGGGCTTCAGTAGCTGTGGTCAATGGGCTCAGCAGTTGCAGCTTCTAGACTCCAGGGTGTGGGCTCCTTAGTTGTGACTTGTGAGCTTTGTTGCCCCACAACATATGGGATCTTCCCTGATCAGGAATTGAACTGGTGTCCCCTGCATTGCAAGGTGGATTCTCAACCACTACACCACTAGGGAAGCCCCAAGCCAATTACTTTTATAGACGCATAATTGAAATTCTGGGAGTAATGCAGGAGTAGTTGAAATCAAGGGCAATTAGCACCAATTTCTGGAATAGGTAAATTCTGAATTGATTTTTAAAAGATTGATAGATAACTGGTGGTGGGGGTGGGCAGAGAGCTCTGCAGAGACTTTGCTTTCTGGGTGTCGACACAAGACCTGTTTAAGAAAAGCAATTTCATTGTGAAGGCCTCAGATAATCTTTCCTCTAAATGTGTGCTTTGAACCAATTATAATTCAGTGCCAGAGAGAACCAGAGCTGACACTTATCTGACTGGTACAGCATCACTAATCTTTGCAGATGAAGGACAAAATAAAGATTGGTATGTACTTTGCAGGGCTAATAGATAGGAAGCAGTGGCATGGGATGACCCTTAATGAATTATCTAAATAATTGGTTAGTTTGGGCTATAGCAAGGGAACCAAAAACTGAAAACATCATATCCCCAACTAGCCTGATCCTGAGAATCATAAGTGATGATTGATGAGAGTCCAAATTCTAAGATCTCTTCCCAGTAACAGGTGACCTCTTGGTCTAGAGTAGGCCCCAAGTTTGGATATCACTAAGGCAATGGCAACCCACTCCAATACTCTTGCCTGGAAAATCCCATAGACAGAAGGGCCTGGTAGGCTACAGTCCATGGGGTCGCTAGGAGTTGGATACAACTGAGCGACTTCACTTTCACTTTTCACTTTCATGCATTGGAGAGGGAAGTGGCAACCCATTCCAGTGTTCTTGCCTGGAGAATCCCAGGGACTGGGGAGCCTGGTGGGCTGCCGTCTATGGGTTCGCAGAGTTGGACACAACTAAAGCAACTTAGCAGCAGCAGCAACAGCAAAGAATAAGTAAACAAAGACTAAACTAGTAAGTATATACCAATGCTTGTCATTCAAAAAAAATAGCTACTTTAAAAATTTTTAATTTTTATGGTGGCTCAGATGGCTAAGAATCTACTTGCAATGCAGAAGGCCCAGATTCAATCCCTGGGCTGGGAAGGGAAGAAGGGACTAGCTACCCACTTCAGTATTCATGCCTAGAGGATTCCTTGGATGGAGAAGCCTACAGTCCATGGAGTCCCAAAGAGTCTGACATGACTGAGCGACTAACATTTTCACTTTTCATGGTCTGTTTACTATGTTGTGTTAGTTTCAGGAGTAGAGTAGAGTGATTCAGTTACACATATACATGTATCTATTCTTTTTCAAATTCTTTTCCCGTTTAGGTTATTCAGTTCAGTTCAGTTCAGTCGCTCAGTCGTGTCCGACTCTCCGTGACCCCATGAATCACAGCACACCAGGCCTCCCTGTCCATCACCAACTCCCGGAGTTCACTCAAACTCATGTCCACAGAGTCGGTGATGCCATCCAGCCATCTCATTCTCTGTCGTCCCCTTCTCCTCCCGCCCCCAACCTTTCCCAGCATCAGAGTTTTTTCCAGTGAGTCAACTCGTCACATGAGGTGGCCAAAGTATTGTAGTTTCAGCTTCAGCATCAGTCTAAACAGAGTACCCTGGGCTATACAATAGGTCCTTGGTGGTTAACCATTTTAAATATACCTTTGTGTACATGTCAACCCCCTAAGCATTTATGTTGTATTGGACATTGCTTCTAGGCTATGTAATTTATTAACAAACTTAATAAAAGAACAATGATCTCCAGTTTCATAGATGACTTTATTCAACCCACACAGATGGTAAGTTGAAGACCCCGGATCTGTCACTTCCATCCCTGAGTCCCTGATCACCAGGTCTGCTACCTCCGGAGAGGGGAAATTATCCATAATTTAGCCTCACATTTAGGATCTTGGGCTCTGGATTCTAATGGCCCTGATACACAATCCCAGTTTCACAATTAACCAGCTCTGTGGTCTTCACTGGCTGTATTAAGTTGTTGGATCATAGTTAACAGCAGTTTTCTCATCTGTAAAATAGAGATATTAGCAGACTCTACTGCCACTAGGGTTGTGAAGGGCAACTGCTTAAAATGTATTAGAAAAAGAAAGCTGATTCCATGGGAAGTATGATGCCCTAGGCTATGTTCAGTAAACGTGAATTCAGTGTATGTGGAACTGATATCTCGCATTGCTATTGTTTTTTAATCTTTTCTGGGAAACCTGAAAGACTTTTACAAGCTTCCCTTAGGTGCACTTCCCCCATATTTCTCTGATGAGAGTTTACCATTTTCTCTTGAGAATAAAAGATATTCATCCAAGAAAACAAATGTTGCCTCAGTTCTGCTTTTCAAAACATTAAGAAAGCGTACTAAATTACCCCTCCTTTTTACCGTATGCCAGAAGATTTTTTTTTCTTACCCTCCCAACTAAAAGTAATGTGTCTTAAGTCCTAACAGATTCACAGGCTTAACTGCTATGACTAATATTAGGCAGGCTCACCCAGGATTTATTAGGGATCAATGTGACCAATGAGTTTGGCAGCTGGTAGTTCTCCTCCTTACTTCTAATGCTGTAAAAATAACCTTGTTGCCATCATTACATCATTTCAGTGTCTCCAAATATGTTCATCAGTCTGACCGCTGCTGAATGTTTTTGTAAAAAAAAAAAAACTTTCTGCTTCTCAGAAGGTTAGCTGACATCTAAGTTCTGGCAAGTTACCAAAACACAAATCTTTGTCTCATGCCTCACCTCCCACCACTCAGCTGATTGAACAAGTAAGAGTCAAAATATTGGGGGAGATTGGTGATGCCCACAAGAACATCGAGTGTCTCCTACTGATTAATTCCTTACTGTCCCAAATGAGCAATGCAATATTGTCCCAAGTGCTAAAACTGCCAGTAATGGTCTTACTTTTGTCTTATAGGCACCACGTCTGAAGCTTAATGGCAGCGCTAATCCTGATTTATACCTCCAAATGCTAAATCGGGAAGGAGAGGTCAAAGTGGTCAGTGGGTTCCCCTTATGGGGAGCTCTAAAACAAAACATGGGGTAACACGGCCCGAAGAGGCAAATGTAGAATGGCTTAATCTCACCCTCATTTACTCAGACAGTCCACTTACAGCTCATCTGTCACCCAGGATCACAGTGAGCCTTCCTGGGTGGCTGCTGTCTTAGTCCCTGAAATATTTGGTTCATGCCTTCCCATTGGAGCCAAGTGTCTCTTAAAAAAAAAAAAAAATCGTACTGCTCGTGTTCTTAAGACCTTAAGATTACCTCCCTCTTAAAACCGTGCCAACCAGGAGGGGCTCCTCTTGTCTCAATTCCCTCGTTTCACAAAAGTTCTCTCTCTCGTTAATCTTTTACATTCAAAACATTTTTGGCATACTAGACCTGCATTTAATTAGTACAGACACTTGGAAGACCTGGTGTCCTGGCCTTACAAGGAAAGGAAGGAAGTAAGAAATGTCTCAGGCCCAAATATCTGGCACTCTGAAACCAAACAGCTTATCCCTGTCAACTCTCAGCTATTGAGGTTAGAGGGTGGAAGCAACCCTGAGGTTTTAAACCATTTGGAAGCAACTCCTATTAGGATCACTGCTCTACTTTGTGTGAACGGGAGAGTTATCAGACGCTGACACTAGGAACCAAAGCCACCACAGCTTTCAGAGTTAGAGCAGTGAAAGAGGTACTTTTCAATCCCAACACTATGCAGTCTAGTTTACTCTGGCCATTTTGGCTCCATCATCTCCCTGTCCTGATGCCCACCAGCAGCTTCAAAGTTTGTTGCTCTCTTTTGTCATTCCATGCTTCCCCTATACCCAATCTGCTCACTACCTCATGCACGTCACCAGGATAAGAAATGGACCCTGGAATTTTCCCTGGTGGTCCAGGAGCTAAGACTCCAAGCTCCCAATGCAGGGGATCTGGGTTTGATCCCTGGACAGGGAACTAGATCCCACATGCTGCAACTAAAGATTCTACATTCTACAAAGAAGATCCCACTTGCCCAAACTAAGACCTGAGGCAGCCAAATAAATAAATAAGTAGTTTTTAAAAACATGCCTTCTCCCAGGAAAGCAGAGAGTTTTCAGATACCAATTGTTTCTGTACAATCTCATTCTCACAGAGGAGCAAACTGGCAAATTTTCAGAGTTCAAGAATATCTTAGTGATTCAGTAACATATAAAATGGCCCTTCCCTCTTCCTGGGCTTCCCAGGTGGGATTAGTGGTAAAGAACCTGCCTGCCAATGCAAGAGACATGAGAGACTTGGGTTCCATCCCTGAGTTGGGGAGATCCCCTGGAGGAGGGGATGGCAACCCACTCCAGTATTCTTGCCTGGAGAAGCTCATGGACAGAGGAGCCTGGCTGGCTATGTCCATAGCGTCGTGAAGACTTAGCACACATGCCCTCTTTCTGCCTCACTGTTTGGATGAGATCATCGCCATTTCTTTCTTAAACTTTACTTGAAGTCTGTCTTAAATTTTATTTACTTATTTATCTTTATTTCTATTCCTTGGCCAGGCCGCACAACATACAGGGTCTTATTTCCCTGACTAGGGATTGAACCCCTGCCCCCATTCACTGGCAGCACAGAGTCTTAACCACTGGACTGCCAGGGAAGTTTCTCTCTTCATACTTTCAGGTAAGGAAGACAAAAAGCCACAGATACTACTTTGTTTTCCAAGGGATTTAAAAATACAGTGTTCCCAAAACAGTACTTCTGTCAAAGTACTTTGTTCTTCTATTAAAGACCACATAGGTATTAGTTAAAGTTTTCTGTAAGTATAATACATTTTTGTAATCCACTTAGGCTACATTATTCTCTGCTTCTCAAGACTTACAGCTATTGACTGACTGCAATTTAGTTGTTCTCCTGCTGTTAATAATCTAGAAACATTTGCACCCTTAGAACCAGGTACATATACAATTTCTTCTACCTCCCCCTTTAAACGTGCTTGCTTTTGAATCATTATTTGCAAATATTTTATTCTATCTAACTTTTATTCTTTTCTTTTTTCTGGGGGAAGTAAGCTTCCAATTTCCCTAGCTGTCTCTTCTATGGCTGCTGCTGCTGCTGCTAAGTCACTTCAGTCGTGTCCGACTCTGTGTGACCCCATAGACGGCAGCCAACCAGGTTCCCCCATCCCTGGGATTCTCCAGGCAAGAACACTGGAGTGGGTTGCCATTTCTTTCTCCAATGTGTGAAAGTGAAAAGTGAAAGTGAAGTCGCTCAGTCATGTCCGACTAGTAGTGACCCCATGGACTGCAGCCCACCAGGCTCCCCTGTCCATGCGATTTTCTAGGCAAGAGTACTGGAGTGGCTTGCCATTGCCTTCTCCGCTTCTGTGGCTAATATGTGACAATTCTGGTGTGATTCCTCACTAGAGCATTCTTGTTCAAAGTCTACTGTGTGAGCAAACTCTCTCTTCTTCAATTCCTTTCTCTTACTGCCTTTTAGAATTCTGCATACCTTTGCAGGCACTCCCTGACAAATATATCATAAAGATACAGAAAATAAAATTATTTTACATTAAATTCATCTAAGCGACTTGACTGTGATTTTCATACATCTATATGGTTCCGTCCTCATCTCTTGACTAAATTGTGTGCACTTTCCTTGTCTTCCCAACAGACAAAGGATTCTTTATTCATGTATTAAATTCTGGCATGGCTTGACATGACTTCCGCGTGATCTGGATACAACAGGAAGTTTTGATGCTGCCCAAGAATGATCAGAATAAAAACCATGCTCTGGGTGTGCATAGTGTGTGTGTATGTGTGGGTATACACAAGAGACACACATATATGCACATGCGGTCGGTAGTCAATAAGTGAACCCCCTGACCAGGGAGGCCACACCTGAAAAGAAAGTTCACACCCAAAATGCATTTGGAGTCTTGGTATGTGGGAATCTTGAGGCAGAGGAAGGGGGAAGGGAGATAATAAGCAGGACTTACTGGTGTCTCTGCCTCCAGTCTTCATCCTCCTTCCATTCTCCTCCACATTGTAGCTGCCAGAAAATAGAAATCTGATCATGATAATCCCTTACTTAAAAGTCTTTAATAGCTCTCTGCTAACCCGCAAGATAAAGTCCAGACTCCTTAGCATGATATATAAAGCCCTTCATTATCTGGTTCCGGCCTTCATGGTCAGCTTTATCTCTCCCCGCTCCCCACCAAGTGAGAGTCATACAGCTTGTCTATGTTCCCAGAGCCTGCTATGTAAACCAGGGTCTTTCCTTTATTTAGGGCCACTGGGAATTCTGTGACCCCCAAGAGACACTGGGAACTTTATTCCCCCAAGCGCTTCGTTTCTTTAAGCAGGGGCTTAAATATGAGCTCAGCACCTTGCTTATTGAAAAAGATCACTTGATAGAATTATGTTGATGTAGGGTGCTGTTTAAAAATACATCCATTCAATTTTACTTGCTAAGACTGCTTGGTCCCATTAAGTACTCCCTGAAAGTCTAAAATGCACTTGGATTTAGGAGGGTATCATTTATTATTAGTTTGTTGTGCTCTGCTCAGCTCCTATTAAAGTAAATCACCTAAACATTCTACTTCTTCAAGCCTTACTGTGTCTGTGTGTGTTTGAACATATGCTTGGAAAATTCCCCTCAGCAACTCATC
The DNA here is from genome assembly GCF_049115385.1 of Moschus berezovskii. NCBI lineage: Eukaryota > Metazoa > Chordata > Mammalia > Artiodactyla > Moschidae > Moschus > Moschus berezovskii. The sequence goes on from NC_142475.1 coordinate 41,697,806, forward strand.
TCGACTGTCATGAAAATTAGAAACTCTGGTGAAAGACTGCAATTATTTTTGAGATATTCTGGTTAATATGGAGGAGGACACAGCAACCCACTCCAGGACTCTTTCCTGAGAATCCCATGGACGGAGGAGCCTGGTGGGCTACAGTCCATGGGGTCTCCGAGTCAGACACAATTGAAGCACATTAGCACACATGTACACACTGGTGAATATGATTGTATCCTGCCCAACCATTAAGCAGCTGCATGACCTGGCCTCATGTTTCAGTTCTGCTCACCTTGAACTCAAGCCCTGGTTGTGGTTTGCTGAGCAAGTTCTTAAACTTCTCAGGGGACATAGCTACCCTGTAGATTACCATTGCAATCACTCCTTCTTACCAATTTCTTTGGGCTTCTCAAGGTGGCGCTAGTGGTAAAGAACCCTTCTGCCAGTGCAGGCGATGTAAGAGACCTGAGTTCAATTCCTGGGTTGGGAAGATCCCCTGGAGGAGGGCATGGCAACCCACTCCAGTGTTCTTGCCTGGAGAATCCTACAGACAGAGGAGCCTGGCAGGCTACAGTCCATAGTTTCGCAGAGTCAGACAGGAGCGTGGTGACTTATCATGCACGCATGCACTAATTTCTTTACTGAAAAGACTATCTCTAGGCACTTTTAATCCCCAAGTTCAATGCCAAAATTCAGTCCCTATCCTGCTGCATTTCCTTACACTGCTTAAGATGGTTTATCCCTCTTTCCTTGACACCCTCCTTGCCTTGGCTTCTTTTCTTACACAGCCAGCAGTACCTTCTCTTGTATCTTCATGAGCCCCTTTCTTCATTCTGCCCTTTACATGTTGGTATTCCCCGGGGTTGAGTTCCAAACCCACTGTTCTTCTCACTTTCAGTTTGTGAGCCATCTATTCGTGTGGTTTCATCCTTCATCCAATTTTTACGACTCCCAGATCTTCATCTCAACCCTAGATCTGCCTCTAGACACTTATCCAAACTCCTGCTGGTTGACTCTGCCTGGATTTCCCACTGACAACTCAACCTTAAAAAGTATGGAATAAGGACTTCCCTGGAGGGGTATAGTGGATCGGAGTCCATCTTACAGTGCAGAGGACATAGGTTCAATTTCTGTTCCGGGAAGATTTCACATGCCAAAGGACAACTGGGTGCCCTGGAGCCCATGATCTGCAATAAAGAGTAGCCCCTGCTCGCTGCAACCAGAGAAAGCCCACTCACAGCAATGAAAACCCATTTATTTTTGGTCAAAAACTAAATTTAAAAAAAAAATTTTAAACCTGGAGTAAACTTCATTGTCCTTTTCAAATAGTCTTTTCCCAATAATCGCTGTCTAAATTGATAGTACCACTTACCCAGAGCTATGAAATCTGAAAGTTGTTTGTCACTTCTTCATCCTAATGTCCATATTTAATCTGTATATTTTTGCCAACTCTGCCTCTAACATTTCCTTTATCTCTATTATATCATGTAGGCATTGGTGACTATTCTCCTTTCTTATTACCTCCTAAATAGTATTCCTGCTGTTAGCCTTGTCCCTTTCAGGCTACAGTCTCTAGAGTTCAAATCTACTTACAATTCTTCCATCTCTTCTATAGGATAAAATCCAAGAGTCTTAACATCTCCTGTAAGGCCTTTCCTGATCTGGGTCATGACTGTTCCTTCAGGGTCTTATCATTTACACACTTTCTTTTATATTACCTTTAAGAAAACCAAAATCCAGCTGGCCCAGATGATAATGATTCTCCTTTCTGTACTTTTGCTGACTTTTTCCTTTTAAGTCCTGTTTGTTTGACTATAGCAGGGAGTGATAGTAACCAGATGTTCAAAATACTCCTTTGCCCTTGTACTTGAGTTGGGATATGGGACTAGCTCTGATCAATAATCGGGAGTGGAGGTGAGGTATATTATTTATCAGTCAAGGAAGTATAAGTGCACCTTCTGTCTTCCTCCACCTATGCAAGAGAACTCAAACATGTGGAATTGCAATCTGGAAGCAGTCATAATCCCCGAGTCATGGTCAGATCAGAGGCATCGTGAAAAGATGTATAATCTACCTTGATTTGTGGTGTAATTGAGAACTCAATCTTAGGTGCATTAAGCCATTAAAGTTTTGTGTTTAATGATATTGTTATATTGCTTATCCCACGGAGACTAAAAGATTTTGCCTTCAAGATTATATTCAGGAATAACTAATTCAGAAAACCTTCCCTATTCCTACCCAGACTGGGTCACCTGTATCTTCTCTGTGATTCCCAAATTGCGAACCTTAATTCTTTCCTGGTACTTGCTTGGTGGGTCTTCCCAGGTGGCTCAGTGGTAAAGAATCCACTTGCCAATGCAGGAGACGTGGATTCGATCCTTGGGTCAGGAAGATCCCCTGGAGAAAGAAATGGCAACCCACTCCAGCATTCTTGCTTTGAAAATCCCATGGACAGAGGAGCCTGGTGGCTACAGTCCATGGGATCTCAAGAGTCAGACATGACTCAGCAACTGAGCACACACACATACTTGCTTGGCAAGAGAAAGTGTCCGACGATATGTCTACTGTTTCTTCCTTAACAATAGGCTGTGCTCTCTTTCAGGGCAAGACTGTCTGTTCTATTATTTTGGTTGGTTTTACAGATTAATGTATGAATAATATCTTGAACTCTACCCAAGCAAAGTAAGTATTCAATAAATGATAAATAAACTCACATTATTGTCATATTATTATTTCCTCAGCACCTATCATGATGTCTGGCACACAGTAAGTTCTCAGTATAAGTAGGAGCAAAACAGCTTTATGATATAACTATTGCCTATGTAAAATTGTACTAATGCTTTCTTTACTTCCCTGGGTTTTCCAAAAAACAGGATTAACTGTTCTTTGTTAAACACAACTTCATGTACGTCATTTTTATTCCAATTTATGCAGATGAAAGTAGCATTTCACTTATTCTTTCTCATTTAGCTCTTTTCTTTAAGGAAGTGTTGGTCTTCATCTGTAGTCATAACTGTCCTTAACATGGGACTTCCCTGGTGGCTTAGACAGTTAAGAATCTGTCTGTAATGCACTAGACCTGGGTTTGATCCCTCTGTCAGGAAGATCCCCTGGAGAAGAGAAGATCCCCTGGCCACCCACTCTAGTATATTAAGCTTAAGTTTGGGGTATTTGATACAAAAGAGATATTATGCTGAAATAAAGATCACTGAAGTTCAACTGTGAATATTTTTCCAATTTTAAATTTTTAAATAAAATTTAAATTAATTTTAGAATAAATTCTTTGAAAAATATATAGTATAAATATAACTGCTTCTAAACTGTATACACATATGCATCATAAAACCTGATATTAAGGCAAAAGACCATAGCATGTTATATCCATTTCTCATTGCTGCTATTAACAAATTACCACAAGTTTAATGACAATATCAATTTTTTTCTCATACTTCTGGAGATCAGAAGCCTGTCATAGGTTTCAAGAGGCTGAAATCAAGATCTGACAGAACTGCATTTCTTTCTGGAGGATCTAGAGAAGAATTATTTTCCTTTCCTTTCCCAGCTTCTAGAGGCCACTTGCAATTTTTTGGCTCACAGTCCCTTCAGCCCAGGTGGCACTAGTGGTAAAGAATCCATCTCCCAAATTAGGAGACATAAGAGATGTGGGTAAGATCCCTGGTTCAGAAAGAACCCCTGGAGGAAGGTAAGGCAACCCCCTCCAGTATTCTTGCCTAGCGAATCTCATGGACAGAGGAGCCTGGAGGCTACAGAGTCGGGCATGACTGAAGCAACTGAGCATGCTTGCAGGAACCCTTCCTCATACCACCCCAACCTCTTGTTCATCATTAGTAGACTACCAACTAATCCTCCTGACCTCCTCTTAGAAGGATCCTTGTGATGACATTGGACCTACTCAGATAATTGGGGTTACTCTCCCCATCTGAAAATCCTTAATTCAATCACATTTGCAAAATCCCTTTGACCACATAAGGCAATATACTCACAGGTTCCAGGTATTAGAACCTGGACATCTGTACTGTACAATTTAACCCACCACACACTTTAAATATGTTGTATCTGATCATGTTAATTATAAATGTAAAGTGTAAAGGAGAACAATTATTTGTTTACATAAATATTAAATGTGAAATTTTAAAACAAAATAGTGGAAGAAAATAGAAGAAACTACAGTTTTAGTTTAAGTAAATGGTTGATTCAGATGGATTGACCAAAAGGTTTGTCCATAAAATCTTACAGAAAGACTTGAACAAATATTTGGCCAACCCAATATATTTAAAATGGTTTCCAGTGGCCTTAATGAAGTTACTGTTTTAAAGTGACTTAGCCACATGTGCCTGCATACAATACTGGAACTTACTTATTCACTTTCCTTATCCAAAAATAAGATTATACTTTGTTGATAATGGCATGTTCAGTTCCCCCTCTTCTCCCCTAGATTGTAGGTTCCATGAAAAGTGCCATTGTGACTTACCCCCTCTGTCTACCCTATACCCATCCAGTGTGGAGGTTCAATAAGTTGTCTTATGCTTGACGCAAGACAGGCTTCCTCTCTCTAACAACTATCACACTCTTTATCACTAGCAGAATCCCAATTTTGTTCACTTTTTCTTTTGTCATATATTCAAGGAAAGAATGCTTTTCTATGCCCGGAGGCAAATTTTAATTAGGCTAAGACAACCATGGTAATATTACCACCCATCCCACTGACAATTAATTTAGGAATGGGCATGTGATACTTTGGCATGACTATGCCAAAGCCTTTGACTGTGTTGATCACAATAAACTGGAAAATTCTGAAAGAGATGGGAATACCAGACCACCTGACCTGCCTCTTGAGAAACCTGTATGCAGGTAAGGAAGCAACAGTTAGAACTGGACATGGAACAACAGACTGGTTCCAAATAGGAAAAGGAGTACGTCAAGGCTGTATATTGTCACCTTGCTTATTTAACTTATATGCAGAGTACATCATAAGGAACGCTGGGCTGGAAGAAGAACCAGCTGGAATCAAGATTGCCGGGAGAAATATCAATAACCTCAGATATGCAGATGACACCACCCTTATGGCAGAAAGTGAAGAAGAACTAAAGAGCCTCTTGATGAAAGTGAAAGAGGAGAGTGAAAAAGTTGGCTTAAAGCTCAACATTCAAAAAACTAAGATCATGACATCTAGTCCCATCACTTCATAGCAAATAGATGGGGAAACAGTGCAAACAGTGACAGACTTTATTTTGGGGGGTTCCAAAATCACTGCAGATGGTGAATGCAGCCTTGAAATTAAAAGATGCTTGCTTCTTGGAAGAAAAGCTATGACCAACCTAGATAGCATGTTAAAAAGCAGAGACATTACTTTTCCAACCAAGGTCTGTCTAGTCAAGGCTATGGTTTTTCCCGTGGTCATGTATGGATGTGAGAGTTGGACTATAAAGAAAGCTGAGCACAGAAGAATTGGTGCTTTTGAACTGTGGTACTGGAGAAGACTCTTGAGAGTCCCTTGGACTGCAAGGAGATCCAACAAGTCCATCCTAAAGGAGATCAGTCCCAGGTGTTCATTGGAAGGACTGATGTTGAAGCTGAAACTCCAATACTTTGGCCACCTCATGCAAAGAGCTGACTCACTGGAAAAGCCCCTGATGCTGGGAAAGATTGAGGGCAGGAGGAGAAGGGGACGACATAGGATGAGATGATTGGATGGCATCACCGACTTGATGGACATGGGTTTGGGTGGACTCTGGGAGTTGGTGATAGACAGGGAGGCCTGGCGTGCTGTGGTTCATGGGGTCACAAAGAGTCAGGCACAACTGAGTGACTGAACTGAACTGAACTGATGTGATACTTACAAGCATGGGAACTCTGGCAGGTTCCTTCTGGTAAAGATTTTTCCTTCCTGACAAAGAGATCTACAAGGAGGGGCTGCCATTTTTCTGAATCTTGATGTGATTGTGTGAGGTTATGGGCCCTAGCATGATGGCAGTAACTATGCAGTCATGAGGCAAGGACTCACCCAGGAAGAAAGGTACCTACCGAGGATGGTAGAGAAGGAAAACAGAAAGAATTGAGGCTGTCAGTGTAATTGTATGTTTGACTGGTTTACAACCCCTTGGATGTAGCCATCAGTCTCCTTTGTCCACGGATTTCCCAGATAAGAATACTGAAGTGGGTTGTCATTTCCTTCTCCAGAGGAGCTTTCCGACCCAGGGATCAAATTTTGGTCTCCTACATTGCAGGCAGATTCTTTACCCCTGAACCACCAGGGAAACCCTGTCTGTTCTTTAAATAAAGGTAAGCTTTTGTTAAGTGCAATAGCAACTTACACGTTTATTGATACATTGAATTATACAGTGATTATTGAATCCGATATTAGATTTCCCACTGAGATATTTCTTTCACTATACAGTGATACAAAAAGTATGTTTCACCTAAGGACATGTTCTTTCTTATAAACAAAGAGAAGAAAACTTTAGAGACAAATTTGAGGCAGAAACACAGCAATTATTTTGACTTTTATGGATGGCAGACTTGTATCCTGTTTTTCAATTATGTTTTGGTTTTTCTCCATTTCATTATTTTTTTATTGTAAAATATCTAAGTAAATAGTGGAAAAGGCAACGTGCAATACATACTTAAGATTTTAATATGTAAAGTAATACTTTGTGTGTGTGCTTAGTAGCTCAGTTGTGTCCGACTGTTTGTAACCCCATGGATTGTAGCCCACCAAACTCCTCTGTCCATGGGGATTCTCCATGCAAAAATACTGAAGTGGGTTGCCATGCCCTCCCCCAGAGGATCTTTCCAACCCAGGGATCAAACTCAGGTCTCCTGCATTGTCAGTGGGTTCTTTACTGTCTGAGCCACCAGGGAAGCCTATGAATATTGGAGTGAGTGCCTGCGTGTGTGTGTGTGTGTACGAGCTCTGTCGCTTCAGTCCTGTCCAACTCTTTGTGATCCCAAGGACTATAGCCCACTTGGTTCCTCTGTTCATGGGGTTCTCAGGTAAGAATACTGGAGTGGGTTGCCATTTCTTTCTCCAGTTAGAGTGATTAGCCTACCCCCTCTCCAAGGGATCTTCCAGACCCAGGAACTGAACCGGGTCTCCTACATTGCAGGTGGATTCTTTACCAGCTGAGATACCAGTTCTATTAATGTTTTTTTATGTGGCTTCCTGGCTAAAGAAAACATGAGACAAAATTTATATAGTTTATAAGAGCTGGAACAGAAAGCTGCCTTTTTAATGCCCTCCAAAAGCTTACTTTAGTTCAGACTTTCAAAAAGTGCCACTTTTTGATTGCAAAAGTAATACTTATTCAGCAAATCTCAAACAGCAAAAATATAACACCAAGACACTTAAAAGAATATTCACATACAATTTACCAGGAAGTAATTTGTACCAGTTTGTGTCTATCTTCCTAATTTATACGTATATAACGTATGTACACACGTATATACGCTTTTTAATAAAGTCTGTGAAAATTTTTATGTTCCACACCTAATTTTTTTTTATTTTAAACAGACTTGGATAACGTGTTTTTAATGACTAACTACTTTTCTATTTTTGCAATAATTTTTAACCAGCTCCTTATATTATACTGAAATTTTGTTAATGTCTTTAGAAGATTAAATTTGTAAAAGATACCATGTATTGTCAACCCTTAAGAAGCAGAGAAAGTAATAATCTCAAAAGCGTGGAGACCTAACTCTTAACTGGGTCATCCAGAAATAAAACTGAAGGAATTAATACCTACTAAGGCAATGACCTTGCAACAACTAACTTCTTTGTGTGAACTGATTAAATCTTATTGTAAAATATTCTTTTCTCAAAGAGAAAGACTACAGAGATGTAAATAAATACCTTTGCAACATCGTCAGACCACCATAGGCATTTTATCTCATTAAAATGAATGAAGGCTCTATTTAAAATACATCCTCATACTTTCTAACCAGACTTAAGTAAAGATGAGATGAGGATCAAATAAATCTTATTCAAAGTGCTCTTCAGTGTAAGGAATCTCCTACTGGGAACTAATCTTCAAACCAGGCATATTTGATAAATCTGGAAGGTACATTCACCGTTAGAGGCAGGTACAGAGGCAATCTTGCCTAAACTATAGTTATAGCTGGTGCTCAGTAGGAAGAATAAATATTTGGTTATATGCCCCATTACTCCTACATAGTAATGTCCCTACATCCTTTACTGCCTCTGATAACCTTTCCAGAAGAATTTTTGAGTATGTGTTGTGGGTGAGACAGGAACTCTGAAAGTAATCTCCAGAAATCCTAGTTTTTGCTAAATGTGTATGTGGTGGTGGCGGGGGTGGGAGAAAAGAAACCAGAAGTAGCAACAAATGAAATACATGAAGAATTTTATCAGAACCCCACCTTCTCAAAGCCTGACAATTTATTTCCCTTGCGGGGAAGAAAAAAGAAGGGAAGAAAGAATATTTGATCGGCAACATATCACAAATCATTGCCCTATTCTGCCACATGTAAACTCCTGCTTTAATCATTCCTCATGTTGCCAGATTAGAGAACAACAAAATCAGATGTAAAACTCTTTATTCTCAGAATTCAAGTGTAAGTAGACCAAATCTCATGTTCAGACCAAATAGTTTCTTACTTTGAGCCTGGAATACTAATAGTAATGTCATTTAGAAGTTATTTATATTAACATCTAAAAATTCAGCGGCTCTCATACAATTGTTTGCCTTCATGTATTTTAGATAAAGTGGTGGCAGATATTCCAATACAAAGAATACAGATGGAGAAATAGAGAGTTTATGTATTTGAGAGTCTAATGTCATTGACTTTTTTAGAACTAGATTTTAAAGTTACAACTATTCACATCTTATCTAGCACTCCTTCTTAGGCTAAATTTTAAGAAACTTCTGCTTCACAAAATATAACCTTTTAGTTTTTCTGTACAAATGCTGGGGTTTGGATGGGTCAACAAAATGATACCCCTCTGTCTGTCCAGTTCCTGAATCCAGAGTCACTGTATCTGGTTGGGCATATTGGGAACTTCAAATTCCATGAGAAGTTAATCATGCTCATGCAGACTAAAACTCTTGTTATCCTCAGACAGTCACACCCAGAAGAGAAAGAAAGAAGGAAAGACAAAGATAGGCGTGCCTAACTATTCCAGGTCCACCATCCACAGCACTTTCTTTCTCCTTCAGAAGGAATGAATGAGTCATCCAGAGAAGTGTAGAATATTACGTTACAGAGAAACACAAAAGTGAAGTGTAAGTTTTGGTCACTCAGTTGTATCTGACTCTTTGCGACCCCATGGACTGTAGCCCACCAAGCTCCTCTGTCCATGGGATTTCCCAGGCAAGAATACTGGAGTGGGTTACCATTTCCTTCTCCAGGGGATCTTCCTGACCCAGGGTTCAAACCCGAATCTCTTGCATCTCCTGCCCTGCAGGCAGATTCTTTACTGTCTCAGCCACCAGGGAAGCCCCAGTCAAGGGTAAAAGAGGATACTCACAGCCCATGTGAAAATTATTTTTCATAAAACATTTTGAAGACTATGATATTCAGTAAATCATATAAGGGAGTTAGAGGCAAAGGTGAGGGACTTCCCTGGTGGTCCAGTGGCTAAGATTCCATGCTTCCAATGCAGGGGTTCTGGGTTCAATTCCTGGTCAGGGAACTAGATCCCACATGCCGCACCTAAGACCTGGTATGATCAAACAAAGAAATAAAATATCAAATATTTAATAAAATATTTATTTTATTAAATATTTTTAAATGTCTTTTTTAAAAGCCAAAATTGAAAATATCAACTGACACAAATGAATTCTATATTCTGTCAGCAGTCAATGAACTGAGTCAAAGTAGTGACTGGAACATTTCCTGTGGCCATTTTTGAAAGCCAAATGGGGGAAGTTTTTTATATTATTGTTAGTAGTTATGTCAAACAAAAGTAGTGACTACAAGAGAAATGATATATAGTAAAAAACAACAAACAAACAAGTCTTTCTTTTCATGTTGAGAATTGCAAAACTTTACCAGGAAACACTGGCTCGACTTTGATGCTCAGACATAACAATCTATTAGCCTAGAAGTTTCATGTGCCTCTTCTTTGTTACTATTTACATTTAAAAATCTTATCTCTATAAATAGTTTCTCCATGTCTGTAATGACATTAAAGGGGAAGGGCTAAAAAGATTTGTACCAACTTTAGAGAGTGTATTTGTTATGATTGGATGTGAAAACTGTGTGTAAGGAGGAAACTGCCTCAGGGTGGGGGGTTGAGGGGTGTATGGTCTCTTGACAGGACTGCAAAGGCCCAGACCATCCCTCTCAGAATATCATGAGGCTGCCTCCCAGGAAGACCTAAGGATGGTTTCAGTGTGAATTCTCAAAGACCAAAAGGACAGACATGGTGAATTGCAACCACTAATATGAAATGGAGCAACTTCTCTCAAGGGCAGTTTTAGAGAGAGCATCCAGGGTCAGATGAACTGGGATTTATTTATTTATTTTGGTTAGGTTTGTTTATTTAAGCAATCTGAAATAATTTCTATAAAGAGGATACAAAAATAAGTGAATTGATTAACCGATCACAGTAGACTGGTCCAAAGGGATTCAGGTTTAGTGATGAAATGGCAAGCCACTCCAGTACTCTTGCCTAGAAAATCCCATGGATGGAGGAGCCTGGTGGGCTGCAGTCCATGGGGTCACTCAGTCGGACACGACTGAGCGACGTCATTTTCACGCATTGGAGAAGGAAATGGCAACCCACTCCAGTGTTCTTGCCTGGAGAATCCCAGAGACGGGACAGCCTGGTGGGCTTCCGTCTATGGGGTCGCACAGAGTCAGACACAACTGAAGTGACTTAGCAGCAGCAGCAGCAGACAGCACAGAGACAATTTTAACAGAAGCTTCAAATTCCTCAAGCAGATGAAGCCAGTGCTCCCTCCTCCACTCTAGGCACAGAAACTCACTCCTCATATTGCTGGTCCTCAGGCCGAGAACTGCCTCTCCACCTTCCCTGAAGCACTAGGCAAAGAACTGACCTTTTCCTGGAATGTTGCTTTCATTCATTCTTTCATCCACTTTACTCTGGGAATCAGACATACATGAGTTCAGTTTCTGACTTTGCTACTTAATAACTGTGGGACCAAGAAACTGTGTCTCTTGCATTCTCTGAGTTCAATGAGTGTCCAAAGCATAGCACTGTTGTGAAGATTCCAGGAGAATTTCATGTAAAGCATGAAAGCTTTACTTAGAACATAGTGAGTACCAGTTTAAAAATATTATTATGTACCTAAATATGAACCACAGGACTAACTAAGCCTTGTGGATCCACACTAAAGATTACTAAGAAGTTGTCCATCTTTCGAGAAGAGCAGATAAGCAAAGTGGCTAATCATAACATTATGGAAGAAATTTAAGCTTGTTAGCTAGATCTTTAACCCTGAGATCGTCAGTCTGGTCTAGTTTACTGCTTAATTCCCATAATTTTGAGCAGTGACTAACCATCATTATACAGATAATACTCAGGAAGCACTTTTTAAAAAATAAACGCATGAATGAATTGATGCCTGAGTTATTGGACAAACGGATTATAGAGAAATGTACATACTACCATGGACACACCAATAAAGGATCAATTCATCCTTCAGGACAAGTGAGGTTAGAATATTGAGTTTTATTTGGGAAAAGGAAATTAAAAGGAAAAGCCTCTTGGTCATTGGTTAAAAATATGGGTTGAAATAGTGCCATTTGCAACAACAGGGATGGATCTAGAGATTGTCATACTGAGTGAAGTAAGTCAGACAGAGAAGGAGAAATATCATATGTCATCCCTTAAAATGCAGGATCTAAAAAGAAATGATAAAATAAACTTATTTACAAAACAGAAACAGACTCACAGACCTAGAGAATGAACTTATGGGTACCAAGGGGGAAGAATGGGGGGAAAGGATAGTTAGGGAGTTTTGGATGAGCATGTACACACTGTTATATTTAAAATGGATAACCAACAAGGACCTAAGGTATAGCACAGGGAATTCTGCTCAATGTAATGTGGCAACCTGGATGGGAGGGGTGTTCAGGGGAGAATGGATATATGCATACGTATGATTGAGACTCTTTGCTGTCCACCTGAAACTATTATAACAATTCAAATACAAAATAAAAAGTTAAAAATATATTTTGGTTGGGGAGGAAAATATTTCTCAGGCAGGCCTTTAAGCTTGAGTAGAAATTGTCCAGGTTGTTCGATTAAGGTAAGATGTTTGAGTGTGAGGATATTACAGGATCAAAAGTTTAAAGGTAAGAAAATGAAATGGCATTTTAGAGGACTCAGTGAAACATAGGCATATGGGGCAAAGATGAGCAATGAGAAGAGGAAGCAGAGGCGGATTTTAAACATACTGTGAGGTGCAGCTGTGGATTCTAAGGCATTTAGACTTCATCCTATAAGCAATGGGGAACTAGCAATAGTTTGTGAGAAAGGGAAACACATCTTAGGTGCTTTTGTGTCTAAAAGTTTCTGACTTCCACCATGGAGGTTTGCCCCTGCCAACTCCGTATCCTAAATGAAAAGGCTGTCATTTATCCTGTCTGTATAAGTCCTGCTGCAGGCATCTGTATGTGAGGTGATTTTCCATTTTATCTCGTACCATCTAATGCCATCAGCTTTGAAGTAAGCATGCTTTCTTTCAAGTTGCTCAGTATGCTTAATTCCGTGGTTACCTGATAAAGTACTCACTGTTGTAAAGTTTAGAGCTTATGTCTTAACATTATAGATAAATCAAAAGAAGAGAGATCATAGTTTCGGATTGGAGTTCATCAAGAAAAGGTTTCTCCAAGAGTCAAGGTTTAGGTACTGAATATAATGCAGTAGAGCCATTTTATACACATTATTAAATAGAAAAAAATATGCATCTGAGAAGAAAATCCAATTTAAAGTCTTCAGAGATCTGATATCTCCTTAAAATAGTGCTGGCTACAATATGCTCTTTCACTGAAGAAATATTTATTTGCCTCATGAATCTTGGCCCTGCGAGGGAAAATGGCAGTTGCTGAAATATAATTTAGGGCTGTGGAAAAAAGCAAGTTGATGAAAAAAATTGGGATCTTAGGGAAAAGAATGTAGAGATCTTAGGGAAAATAATACAAAGAACAAAGTCAGATGTCCAGGATTTTAGACTAATTGCCCATGTTGGAAAACAGGAGAGTACAAAATTATCCTTCAGAATTTTCGAAGTAAAACTTGATCTTGTGTTTAATACACAAAGCCCCCTTGGCCCTAACACATCTCTCCTATATCCGCATTTACAGGACAAGAGAGTTCAAGCTGTTTATGACAGGAATGTCTACCTTTGGGCTTTTTAAACCAGGTTCAAACCAATCCCAATCTCTTTCTTAGGTCTTAAAATAAGATCAAACAGTGCAAAATTCCCTGACTAGTATTTAAGCCCAGTTGCCTCTGTCCAGATGCCTCTTATAATCCAGTCAGGCAGAACACCTCACCCTGCTGTTCCTGCTGCTTTTCTCTGTGTCCTTTGATTGTAAGTAATTATCTCCAGCTGTCCCTGCACCCAGGCCTCCTTTAACTCCTCAATGTCTGGCCTTAGAGAGAGTCATGCTGTAGGAAACTTAGGCTCTGGAGTATCATGGGATGAAATGCTCGAGCACCGGATGTGAAAATAAAGAGATGTTGGTATCTAGATCATGCTGTGTCTTGAGAATCTTCCCCAAGGTCCTGAAGTCCTTTGCATGGACCAAGTCAGGAGTAAGAAGGGACATTCCTGAGGAAGTCTTCCCAAATTTAAATCCAATATTCCTTCCCAGATTATGTGCCTAAATCCATCTACCTTTACATTAATAGAAAAAAAAAAAAAAAACTCAAGGAATCTTTTCTTTTTCCTTGATAATCTCCCCTTAATTCTTTTGAAATATGATCATCTATAGTTTGTGAACCACTACTTGAGGCTGAAGCACTTTCATCTATTATTGAGAGGCAAAAAGATATACTATGTCCATAGGAATAAATGGGTAGATTTGTTTGCATCTATACTTAGGGCTTCTCTGATGGCTCCATTGGTAAAGAATCTGCCTGCAATGCAGAAACCAGGGTTCGATCCCTTAGTAGGAAGATCCCCTGGAGAAGGAAATGGCTATCCATTCCAGTATTCTTGTTTTGGAAATCCCATGGACAGAGGAGCCTAGAGGGCCTCAGTCCATGTGGCTGCAAGAATTGGACGCTATTTAGTGACTAAACCACTAACCATACTTAGGAGAAAAGTGAAAATCTTATGTTTCCAAATTGTTGCACTTGAAATTATCTGTCCACTAACAGAGGCCTGATTTGTCAACTTTACTTTTTATTTAAATTTTAGTTTTTATTTTATGACTCCTGGGTCTTCATTGCCATGCAGCTTTCTCTAGTTGCAATGAGCAAGGGCTATTCTTCATTGTGGTGCATGGGTTTCTTATTGAGGCAGTTTGTCTTGTTGTGAAGCAAAGGTTCTAGGCACACAGGTTTCAGTAGCTATGGCACATGGGCTTAATTGCTTTACAGCATGTGGAATCTTCCTGGCACAGGGATCAAATCCTTGTTCTCTGAATTGGCAGGTGGATTCTTATCCATGGTACCACCAGGGATGTCCTGATTTTTCAACTTTAAAGAAATTTGAAAGAATTTGATGAGAGTTCTTTGCTATACATAGTTAACACTTGATGGGCAGAGTGCTTTGGGAAAAAACCCTTGAACTGAGGGACTTGATGGGTGTCCTGAGAAATTTCCTGTGCCTTTTGCTCCTTCTGGATAGAGACTTATAGCAGGAGGAGGAAAAAAAGACATTTTTACCAAATCTAGATTACTTAATATGTAATAGAGTTATCTACTATAACTGACTATTCACAAGTTTGCATTCTACTCTTTTCAATTCAAACACATGATTAAGAAATTGGGTTTAAGAATAAAAGTTCCTTTTTGGCATCAGGTGCTACAAGATTTCCCATCTGAATCTCACAATAGATATCACATTTCATCCCTCTAGATTTACACAAGTAAGGACACAGTTGTGCTTCAAATAGGGGATAACTATTGACTAAGAAAGGCATCGTACAGAGGAAGGTTCTTGGCAGGTTGGATTCAGATGTATTCTTTGACACCAAGTGGCAGGATTAAACAGGAATTATCACAGAGTTGATAATTTTTTGAACTGTACAAAAAGATCTTCACGACCAAGATAATCACAATAACATGATCACTGACCTAGAGCCAGACATCTTGGAATGTGAAGTCAAATGGGCCTTAAAAAGCATCACTACGAACAAAGCTAGTGGAGGTGATGGAATTCCAGTTGAGCTATTTCAAATCTTGAAAGATGATGCTGTGAAAGTGCTGCACTCAATATGCCAGCAAATTTGGAAAACTCAGCAGTGGCCACAGGACTGGAAAAGGTCAGTCTTCATTCCCATCCCAAAGAAAGGGAATGCCAAAGAATGCTCAAACTACCACACAATTGCACTCATCTCACACGCTAGTAAAGTCATGCTCAAAATTCTCCAAGCCAGGCTTCAGCAATATGTGAACCGTGAACTCCCAGATGTTCAAGCAGGTTTTAGAAAAGGCAGAGGCACCAGAGATCAAATAGCCAACATCCGCTGGATCATGGAGAAAGCAAGAGAGTTCCAGAAAAACATCTATTTCTGCTTCATGGACTATGCCAAAGCCTTTGACTGTGTGGATCACAATAAACTGTGGAAAATTCTGAAAGAGATGGGAATACCAGACCACCTGACCTGCCTCTTGGGAAACCTGTATGCAGGTCAGGAAGCAACAGTCAGAACTGTACATGGAACAACAGACTGGTTCCAAATAGGAAAAGGAGTACGTCAAAGTTGTATATTGTCACCTTGCTTATTTAACTTATATGCAGAGTACATCATGAGGAACGCTGGGCTGGAAGAAGCACGAGCTGGAATAAAGATTGCCGGGAGAAATATCAATAACCTCAGATATGCAGATGACACCACCCTTATGGCAGAAAGTGAAGAGGAACTCAAAAGCCTCTTGATGAAAGTGAAAGAGGAGAGTGAAAAGGTTGGCTTGAAGCTCAACATTCAGAAAACAAAGATCATGGCATCTGGTCCCATCACTTCATGGGAAATAGATGGGGAAACAGCGGAAACAGTGTCAGACTTTATTTTTGGGGGCTCCAAAATCACTGCAGATGCTGATTGCAGCCGTGAAATTAAAAGATGCTTACTCCTTGGAAGAAAATTTATGACCAACCTAGATAGCATATTCAAAAGCAGAGACATTACTTTGCCAACAAAGGTCCATCTAGTCAAGGCTACGGTTTTTCCCATGGTCATGTATGGATGTGAGAGTTGGACTGTGAAGAATGCTCATCACCGAAGAATTGATGCTTTTGAACTGTGGTGTTGGAGAAGACTCTTGAGAGTCCCTTGAACTACAAGGAGATCCAACCAGTCCATTCTAAAGGAGATCAATCCTGGGTGTTCATTGGAAGGACTGATGCTAAAGCTGAAACTCCAATACTTTGGCCACCTCATGAGACGAGCTGACTCACTGGAAAAGAGTCTGATGCTGGGAAGGATTGGGGGCAGGAGGAGAAGGGGACGACAGAGAATGAGATGGTTGGATGCCATCACCGACTTGATGGACATGAGTTTGAGCGAACTCCGGGATTTGGTGATGGACAGCGAGGCCTGGCATGCTGTGATTCACAGGGTGGCAAAGAGTCGGACACTGAACTGAACTGAACTGATAATTTAGAGTTGATAAGGTCACAGTTAGGCTTCCCCAGTGGCTCAGCAGTAAAGAATCTGCCGGCAATGCAGAAGCTTCAGGAGATGCAGGTTCGATACCTGGGTGGGGAAGATTCCCTGGAGGAGGATCTTCCAGTGGAAGATTATCCAATTATTCCACTCATGGCAACCCACTCCTGGAGAATCCCATGGACTTAGGAGCCTGGCAGGCTGCAGTCTATAGGTTTGCAAAGGGTTGGACACAACTGAAGCGACTTGGCATGTATACACACAAGGTCATGGTATTGACCTTAGCAAGGATCAGAAGACCTGAATTCAGAGGACTCTCCATCACTGCCTGTGAGAGAGATGGTTGGTACCATTTTTTGAAATGCACGCTGGAAATCTGTAACAAAACTCCATAAAAATTATCCGGCTATTCCATTCTAGGAATTTGTCCCATGGAAATATTTAATCATGTCTGCAACAAAGCATATACAAAAGTATATACAAAAGTATTCTTTGAGGGTTACAACACTCAGTGTTACAACAATGTAAGCATCCAACAATGTAGAATGGATCAAATAAATAGTGGTGCATTTTTGAAGTTGTAATACTGAGTTGCCAATAAACATCATCATGGAGAAGCATATTTATAACATGAAGAAATATTAACATTCTATTTTAGTGGAAGGTCAAATCATGAAGAAGTGTGCAGTATGATTCCAATATAAGAAATTATGTCTGTACTTAGGTTACCAGCCTAATGACTAAAGGTGCTGGCTCTAATTTCAGCTGCCCCTGGTGTTGCTTACCTCCACCGCTGAGGTTGATGACCTTGGGAAAGCTGGTTCGGGGCTTCAGGTTCAGGTTTCTCATTGGTAAATGAACATAAGAATAGCACGTACCCTCCCCAGTATTTATCAAGGCCAGGTGGACTTGGACTTCCTATGTAGCTCAGATGGTAAAGAATCTGCCTGCAATGTTGGAGACCCGGGTTCTGCCTCTGGGTCAGGAAGATCTCCTGGAGTAGGAAATGGCAACTCATTCCAGTATTCTTGCCTGAAGAATTCCATAGACAGAGGAGCCTGGTGAGCTACAACCCATGGGGTCACAAAGAGTCAGACCCGACAAGTGACTAACACACAAATTAACTTAATCCAAGTGAAATACTTAGGAAAGCTCTGGCTCATAAAAGGATTCAATAAAGTTATTATTATAATTATTATTAATAGTATTACCTATATTTTTGCATAATTTATATGTGAGAAACATTAGGGAAGTAGGTAAAAATTAATTTTTCCTTTGTGTGTCTTTAAAATTTTCTACAATCGTCCTGCTTTTATTTTGAAATCACACACACAAACTGATATACATATGATAAACGTTATTTGTAAGGAGGAAAACCTGAATGTGAATCTTGGCATATCTTTCTGAAGTCAGCTTTTCTGACTTTCAACAAAGCATTTGATCTCTTTCAGCTCCAGTCTCGTCATCCACAAAAGGAGACTAGTGATAAACCACTTCCCAGGATTGTTGTGACAGAAGATGAGTCTCTGTATCTTTTTAGTTATAACTTATTAGGTTCTATGATCTAGGTTAAGTACTTTACACATATTTTCCTGTGAAATCCTCACCCAAAGCTGGAAAACACACACAATAAGGATAAATACCCCTTATCCTTATTTTCAAATAAGAACTGAAATGTTACAGAAACATGTCAATAAAAGCAATTTATCCAAGTAGATACTGAAATTAGAGATCAGTCTGGGTGTAAAACCCTTATTTTTATGAAGACATTTTTCTGAGTTTGATCTTTCTTAGACACTGGGACATTAACTCAGAAGTTAATTTTAAGGTAATAGAATATAGTTTCCAGATTCAGAACAGTATTCCACCTGTAATGGAGAAAATGTTTCTGTCCATGGGTTCTCCTGTAATGTACTTTTCTCAACAATGTAAGGTACAGAAATACGTGTCTACTGTAGATCGAAGGGAACCTGTTCATTCAGATTATGGTCCATGCTGCCAATCACATAGTAACAGCTCTCCATGTTTTATCCCACATGCTGCTCCCATTGCAAAACGAGAGCCAGTAGTCCCAACATATTTGTGTATCAGTCCCCAATAATAAGGGTAATAAGCGAGGCCGTGAGATAACCTCATATCAGTTACTAGGGGCAGATGGAAGTCATTACTCTAAGTTACCCGGTTCCCCATATCTTGTGGATAAGATAAATTCTCTCTGATCTTTATTAGGAGTGGATTTCTTTAATTTACATTGCCTGGGAAAATGTATTAAAGAAGGCTATATTTATGTATCTGAAAAAGGCCTTTTAAAACATGAAAATTAGCTACAGGTTTAATGAGGAAACTTACAGTGACTCAGAAAGGCCATATGGTATCACAGAGAGAAGTCTTAAAGGAAAGTCATGGTTTATTCCTAAGGCCTACATCCGATTTATTGTGTCTCCTTGGACAAGTCACTTAACTTACCATTGTCTCTTTCTCCAGCTGTAATAATATTCCTGCCTCAAATCTCAGAGGAGTATTTCAAAGATCCTTACAAAAGACAGACTAGAATTTTATTACTTCTTGGAAACAGCTTTGTAGCACCTTCAAAGATAAGGTTGAAAACAGATACAGAAGTGATTGTGGTGATGGCATTCTACATCACATCTCATCTCCCCTCTTATATAACGGAAAAACTTTAAGTCCAATTAGATCATACTGCTCTTTAGAAGACTGCTCATGATTAACTCAACTTCAAGTGTTTCTCTGGATAAAAAAACAAACAATAAAAAAATGAAAAGGAAACTCCTATGTGGGTTTTTGCCAGTCTCTGTTCACAGAAGCATTTTTATAGAAATACTAGAGGTTTTATTAACTTATATTTAGGATGTGTGATAATAACAACTAAAAAAAATAGTAGTGCTATTTATACTATTCCTACAGTCTCCTAGAATTAAAGCACAGCATATAATTCCTGCAGTAGGTGTTACCTTTGGCATTCAATAGAAAAAACGTGTTGAAATTCTGAAGTGTTATGTAAGTGTTGATTATTAGTAGCAGTAAACCATGAGAGAAAATTTAAAAGGCAGGACTCAAGGTATTTTTCACTTTCTTTTTTGCTCACATTTAGATTTTCATGAAAATATAAGATTTTGTACTTTCCCCCTTCATAATGATTCCTTTTTCTTTACAAGTGAAAACTAGATGGCTGTCCTAGTACTTTTAACATTGGTTTTATTGGTGACAGAGAAGCACATAATATGTTCTCAGTGACTATAAAAATCAAACATCAAAAATCACATGCAACATACTACATCATGTGTGAACCTTGAAGGTATTAGATGAACTGAAAGACACCAGGTATGAAAGAACACATATTGTATGATTCCATTTATGTGAAATTTCAAGAACAGGAAAAGTCATAAAGACGGAAAGTAAATCGTGGTTGCAAGCATTTGGGAATATATGGGAAGAATGGAATGACTATTAAGTATACAAGGTTTCTTCTTAGTGTGATAAAAATTATTTGGAATTTGTGATGATATTAGCATCAGTTCAGTTTAGTTCTGTTGCTCAGTTATGTACGACTGTTTGTGACCCCATGGACTGTAGCGTGCCAGGCTTCCCTGTCCATCAGGAACTTCCAGAACTTGCTCAAACTCATGTCCATCAAGTCAGTGATGTGATCCAACCATCTCATCCTCTGTTGTCCCCTTCTCCCGCCTTCAATCTTTCCAAGAATCAGGGTCTTTTCCAATGAGTCAATTCTTCGCATCAAGTGGCTGAAGTATTGGAGCTTTAGCCTCAGCATCAGTACTTCCAATGAATATTCAGGACTGATTTCCTTTATGATTGACTGATATGATCTCCTTGCCGTCCAAAGGACTCTAAAGAGTCTTCGCAAACACAACTCAAAAGCATCAATTTTTTGGCATTCAGGCTTCTTTATGTTCCAACTCTCACATCCATACATGACTGCTGGAAAAACCATAGCTTTGACTGGACAGACCTTTGTCGGCAAAGTAATGTCTCTGCTGTTTAATATGCTGTCTATGTTGACCATTGCTTTTCTTTTAAGGAGCAAGCATCTTTTAATTTCATGGCTGTAGTCACCATCTGTAGTGATTTTGGAACACAAGAAAATAAAGTCTCTCACTGTTTCCATTATTTCCCTTTCACTGTTTCCATCTATTTGCATTGAAGTGATGGGACCAAAATCACTGCAAATGGTGACTGCAGCCATGAAATTAAAAGATGCTTACTCCTTGGAAGGAAAGTTATGACCAACCTAGATAGCATATTAAAAAGCAGAGACATTGCTTTGCCAACAAAGGTCCATCTAGTCCAGGCTATGGTTTTTCCAGTGGTCACATATGGATGTGAGAGTTGGATTGTGAAGAAAGCTGATCGCTGAAGAATTGATGCTTTTGAACTGTGGTGCTGGAGAAGACTTTTGAGAGTCCCTTGGACTGCAAGAAGATCCAACCAGTCCATTCTAAAGGAGATCAATCCTGGGTGTTCACTGGAAGGACTGATGCTAAAGCTGAAACTCCAATACTTTGGCCACCTCATGTGAAGAGCTGATTCATTGGAAAAAAACCCTGATGCTGGGAGGGATTGGGGGCAGGAGGAGAAGGGGATGACAGAGGATGAGATGGCTGGATGGCATCACCAACTCAATGCACATGAGTTTGGGTGAACTCCAGGAGTTGGTGATGGACAGGTAGGCCTGGGATGCTGTGATTCATGGGGTCTCAAAGAGTCGGACACGACTGAGCGACTGAACTGGACTACTGATGGAACCAGATGCCATGATCTTAGTTATTTGAATGTTGGGTTTTAAGCCAGCTTTTTCACTCTCTTCTCTTACTTTCATCAAGAGGCTCTTTAGTTTCTCTTCACTTTCTGCCATAAGGGTGGTGTCATCTGCGTACCTGAGATTATTGATATTTCTCCCTGCAATCTTGATTCTAGCTTGTGGTTCATCCAGCCTGGCATTTCACATGATGTTCTCTGCATATAAGTTAAATAAGCAAGGTGACAATATACAGTCTTGACGTACCCCTTTCCCGGTCTTGAACCAACCCGTTGTTCCATGTCCAGTTCTAACTGTTGCTTATTGACCTGCATACAGATTTCTCAAGAGGCAGGTAAATGGTCCGGTATTCCCATCTCTTCAGGAATTTTCCACAGCTTGTTGTGATCCATACAGTCAAAGACTTCAGCATAGTCAACGAAAGAGAAGTAGATGTTTTTCTGGAATTCTCTTGCTTTTTCAATGATCCAATGGATGTTGGCAATTTGAAACCACTGAATTGTACACTGTAAAACAGTTAATTTTATGGTATCTCAATAAAAAATTATACACAGTGAGAAATGGATAAAAGTTTATTTATTTAATTTTAGGTCTGCTAAATCTGGAAGGGTCAAGAAAGTATTTTTTGATTTTTAAATATAATAGTTTGTTGTTGCAGAAATTATATCATCCTATATACCTTTGGTAAAGAACCATTATCTTTTGGGAACACTGTTGTTGTACTTGAATTTTTTCTACTGAAAAATCCACTCACACATACCCTATAAGATTTCTTATCCCTTACGGTAATTTAGCAGAGAAGATAATGGCAAGCCACTCCAGTCCTGTTGCCTAGAAAATCCCATGGATGGAGGAGCCTAGTAGGCTGCAGTCCGTGGGGTCGTTAAGGGTTGGACATGACTGAGCGACTTCACTTTCACTTTTCACTTTCACACATTGGAGAAGGAAATGGCAGCCCACTCCAGTGTTCTTGCCTGGAGAATCCCAGGGACGGGGGAGCCTGGTGGGCTTCCGTTATGGGGTCACACAGAGTTGGACAAGACTGAAGTGACTTAGCAGCAGCAGCAGCAGCAGCATGGTAATTTAGGGAAACTGAAACCTGGGTTTCAGTTCTCTTCTCCATTAAATATGCCCTGTACTATGGGACCTGATAGAAACAGTCTGGAGCTCATGGGTGTGACTCAGATTAGGACAGAAATTACTATATACTCAGCAAATGCTGTGTCTGTCACAGCCTGAATCCAACCCAAAGGCAAATGCAATACAATCATTTGAACAGGGGACATTTATTGTAAAGAATTATTAAATTATGACAGAGGAGTGACTGTAATGGTGTGAAGAGATGTAATGATTACATCTCTTATAAAGATGTAATGGACATCCTAGGGCTGAAGGAGAAAGTCCAAGGACGGATCATCTTAGAATTCCAAGCCTGGGCTTCAGAACTCATCAGGGCTGTGTGGCTGCAGTCAACTGGATGGCAGAACCATCCACTAGTTTACCCATGTCAGAGCTGGTTCAGTCACAGACAAACAGGAAAAAATGCTCTAGGGTACAGAGGACCTGGGGTGTCCCTGGTAGCTCAGATGGTAAGGAATCCACCTGTAGTGCAAGAGACCTGGGTTTGATCCCTGGGCTGGAAAGATCCCCTGGAGAAAGGAATGGCTACCCATTCTAATATTCTTTCCTGGAGAATCCCATGGACAGAGGAGCCTGGTGGGTTGTAGTCCATGGGATTGCTAAGAGTCAGACAGGACTGAGCAACTAACACAGAGAGGACCTGAGGCCCCTGGGCAGGAGTTCAGAGAGAGTTGGATGTGATACCAGTGAGGCCTGGAGTGGGTGGCACTCACTTGAGGAGGGATGCTGATGAGTCATCTGTCTTATGCTGAAGCAGCAAGGTTGTTGAAGGACTGTATGGTCTAGGTGGGCAACTGAGACACAGCACTGCTGGATGTCACCAAACACAGCACCAAGGGACTGTACAGAAGGGGCAAGGGAAAGCAAAGCTCATTAAACCAGACCAGGAAGAGGAGCTCCCTTCCCCTTTGAAGCAACACCTATTAACAAAGCTTCACACAGAACTTACTGTGAAGAAGAAATGTTTAAGGAGTCTGTTCCAACAATGCAAGTTCAGTTCAGTTCAGTCGCTCAGTCGTGTCCAGCTCTTTGCGACCCCATGAATCACAGCCCTCCAGGCCTCCCTGTCCATCACCAACTCCCGGAGTTCACTCAAACTCATGTCCACAGAGTTAGTGATGTCATCCAGCCATCTCATTCTCTGTCATCCCCATCTCCTCCTGCCCCCAATCCCTCCTAGCATCAGACTCTTTTCCAGTGAGTCAACTCGTCGCATGAGGTGGCCAAAGTATTGGAGTTTCAGCTTTAGCATCAGTCCTTCTGATGAACACCCAGGATCGATCTCCTTTAGAATGGACTGGTTGGATCTCCTTGCAGTCCAAGGGACTCTCAAGAGTCTTCTCCAACACCACAGTTCAAAAGCATCAATTCTTCAGCGCTCAGCTTTCTTCACAGTCCAACTCTCACATCCATACATGACCATGGGAAAAACCATAGCCTTGACTAGACGGACCTTTGTTGGCAAAGTAATGTCTCTGCTTTTTAATATGCTATCTAGGTTGGTCATAAATTTTCTTCCAAGGAGTAAGCGTCTTTTAATTTCCTGGCTGCAATCAGCATCTGCAGTGATTTTGGAGCCCAAAAAAATAAAGTCTGACACTGTTTCTACTGTTTCCCCATCTATTTCCCATGAAGTGATGGGACCAGATGCCATGATCTTCGTTTTCTGAATGTTGAGCTTCAAGCCAAACTTTTCACTCTCCTCTTTCACTTTCATCAAGAGGCTTTTGAGTTCCTCTTCACTTTCTGCCATAAGGGTGGTGTCATCTGCATATCTGAGGTTATTGATATTTCTCCTGGCAATCTTGATTGATTCCAGCTTGTGCTTCTTTCAGCCCAGCGTTCCTCATGATGTACTCTCAGTTCAGTTCAGTTCAGTTCAGTCGCTCAGTTGTGTCCTACTCTTTGCGACCCCATGAATCACAGCACACCAGGCCTCCCTGTCCATCACCAACTCTCGGAGTTCACTCAAACTCATGTCCATTGAGTTGGTGATGCCATCCAGCCATCTCATTCTCTGTCGTCCCCATCTCCTCCCAATCCCAATCCCTCCCAGCATCACACTCTTTTCCAGTGAGTCAACTCTTCGCATGAGGTGGCCAAAGTATTGAAGTTTCAGCTACATATAAGTTAAATAAGCAGGGTGACAATATACAACCTTGCAAAGCAGGACCTAATGTGACAACAAGGAGGTGAAAGTCAGTAAACTGATAGCTGGTGCACTTTCTTTTTCCTCTTTCACATACGGTGTAGCCATATTACTTGATGAAAGTGAAAGAGGAGAGTGAAAAATTTGGCTTAAAGCTCAACATTCAGAAAACTAAGATCGTGGCATCTGGTTCCATCACTTCATGGGAAATAGATGGGTAAACAGTGGAAACAGTGACAGACTTTATTTTGGGGGGCTCCAAAATTACTGCAGATGGTGATTGCAGCCATGAAATAAAAAGACGCTTGCTCCTTGGAAGAAAAGCTATGACCAACCTAGATAGCATATTAAAAAGCAAAGACATTACTTTGGCAACAAAGGTCTGTCTAGTCAAGGCTATGTTTTTTCCAGTGGTCATGTATGGATGTGAGAGCTGGACTGTAAAGAAAGCTGAGAGATGAAGAAATGATGCTTTTGAACTGTGGTGTTAGAGAAGACTCTTGAGTCCTTTGGGCTGCAAGGAGATCCAGCCAGTCCGTCCTAGACCCTGATGCTGGGAAAGACTGAGGGTGGGAGGAGAAGGGGACAACAGAGGATGACATGGTTGGATGGCATCACCAACTCAAGTGACATGAGTTTGAGTAAACTCCAGGAGTTGATGATGGACAGGGAGGCCTGGTTTGCTGCAGTCCGTGGGGTCGCAAAGAGTTGTACACGACTGAGCGACTGAACTAAACTGAACTGTAGCCATATTTATCAGCTCCTGCTGCAGTTAAGTGGAATGACTGATGTAAATTCATAGCCATTAAGATGTGCATAGAAGTGATAGTGATCTACCTCTAGATCTTGCCCCTAGAAATCAATTTGTTTGTTTATAAAACAGCCACCTATAAAACTGGGACCAAAGAATTCTAACTCCTCAGAGGGTAGCAGATCCACACGGTGGGAATATCCTGGATTCCTAAGTCATCCTTTGGAGGAGAGACCCTGAGAGAATCACCTGATCAAGATCATTGACAGTGAAGCAACACACAATGATGTATGAATTAAAAGCAAATTCTGATGTTGTCCAGCCATCAGAATTTTGCAGTTGTTGGTAATGATTGCATTTTTTGACTAATTGGAAAATGGGTCATTTTTGAAGTTGGGTGCTACCATTAACAATAATCTAAAATATGTAAAAATGGCTCGATGGTCAGACATTGGGCAATGAGTAATGAGGTGTCAAAAGCTGGGAAGCTGGCATTCCATGTGATGCAATGGTAAAATATTTGAAAAACTGTGCCTGCAATAATTTGGAAGATTGACCAATCTATTCTAGTTGAAATATAAGTTTATGAGGAGAATATTCGGTTTTCTAATGTGTTGGTTTATTTGGTTGCCTTTAGCAAAATATCAGAAGAGTTGAGTTCAAAAAGGAACTGAGAAATTTGCAATCAACAATGAAAAGTAGAAAAAAGTGATCAGAAATGTGGGGCTTTTTGTTTGGAAAATCTGTTTCTAGACCTCAAATAATAATGTGTAAGATAGTGGTTTTGAAAGACAAAGTCTTATTAATGCTCATCCTTGTGGCAAATAATTTCTACATATGCTTTTTTTTTTTCAGATTGTCTCAAGGTAGCCACCATTAAGTTCAGATGGAGGGGAGAAGAAGGAGGCAGAGAGAAAAAAATATGGATTAGAAAGCAGAAATTTGAGGCATGCTTGAAAGTTATATACAGGAAAGAACTTCAAGTATGATTGGACACAATGAACTGACCAAAAGAAAATAAATCAGAAAACTATCAAGGAAATGGGCTGAGAATGCATCTCACCTCTCGAAGAAAACATATATTTCAATATTTTCTTCAGAGGCAGCCATAGAAAATGACGGCTTCAAGGCTAAGGCTCTTTGAGGATAGAGTCAGAGGTCACAGAGAATGATGGACAAAGGAATTTCTTCCAGAAAACATACTGAGAGTCTATTGAAAGATTATCCCTGCTACAAGGGTAGAAGATCTTCATACTGTCTATCCAACAGACTTTCAGAATTGCTATGGACCACTAAATGCCGTATTTCCCATTCTTTTTTTCCCAGTGGATCATTGTGGCAATCCTGCCCATGCTTCTCCTTCAGGTCTTGTGGTTAGAGTATAGAAAATGTATTATTTTAGTCCATGTGCCCCTGTATCACTGGGATCTGCATCTGAACCTGACAGAGATGAGATGACTTATCCTTCAGAAACTCTAGAATTTGAGCTGAATGATAGAACTAGATGTGACTTCAAGTGATTGCCCATCAGGAGGGGATGTTTTAGCAAACATGTGAGAGAAAGAATGAAATGGGTATTTGTTAATAAGATGGGTAAACTTTAGTAGACTTTGGAACCAAACTCCTTCCTTTCCTTTTTATGTATAAACCCAGACCGGTGATATGTTACCTTTCTAAGTTTTGGCTGACAGTATGTAAGTGGAAGTCCACATACTACTTGTCAGCCTCTTCTCCATTCTCTTGTTTGTCCTTTCCTAGCAGCGGATCTTCCCTGTTGGCTCAGTGATAAAGAATCTGCCTGGTAATAATGCAGGAGATATGGGTTCAATCCCTGATCCAGGAATATCCCCTGGAGAAGGAAATGGCAACCACTCCAGTATTCTTGTCTGGGAAATCCCATGGACAGATGAGCCTGGGGGGCTATAGCCCATGGGATCTCAAAAGAGTTGGACATGACTAGTGACTGAAAACAACAATAGCAGCTGAAAGCATAGGATGCTCCAGCCATAGAGGGCGGTGGAGCCGTAAGAGGAAAGGAGTCTTTGAGTCATTATTTAGAAAAATATTGCCGAAATAACCACTGGACCAAGGACTCTCATGTGGAATCATCGCTTGAGTGAGAAACACACTTTTATTTCAGTGTAACCTGCTGAAGTTACAGCTGTTGTTACAACAGTTAGCTTTGCTGGACAGATGCTCACAGTCTGCTTGAATTAGGGCATGGAGTCAGGACCCCGAGTCTGTCTATGAAAATGTAGTGATGTCTTAGGTGTAGTTGCAGTGGGGAGATGGGAGAACAGAACACCAAAGTCTGGTGGGCAATGCAGTTGAGAAAATAGAACGGGGATTAGATGTCAGAAAAAAGGAACAGAAAGAACCAGGCGAACAATGGTGCTGGTGAATTTTTAGGTCAAACAGCTACCTAAGCAGACTTTTGAGTATTTAAGCACATTTTAGCTTTGATGAAATGACATCTGGCACTTGGCTTAATTAATCCTGTCACCTCAGAGTGGCCATTCTCCTTACTGTCTAAACTAGAATTCTCAAGAGTGTCAGAGATGCTTTTAATAATTAGCCCAGAACAACAGACAGAAACCATGGTAGTCCTGGGGAAATGAGAGGCACAGTCATACTTCTCCCACCTACAGTCTATGCAGCGTTAAGATAGAATAAGTTAAAGAAGGAAAATCAAATAAAGAAAAACTCCTGAGTGGAAAAGTTGGCAAGTTCTTATTATTGTTATGGTCCCAGTGAATAAGTTTGAAAAATGTTTTTATTTATGTGGTTGTGCCAGGTCCTTGTTGGGGCATGTGGAATCCTTAGTTGCAGCCTGTGAAATCTAGTTCCTTTACTAGGAATCAAACCCATACCCCTTCTTTGGGAGCTTGGAGTCTTAGCCCCTGGACTGTCAGGGAAGTCTGCTGGTGAAGAGCTTTAAATCAGCTAGTAAATGAAACACTGTACCATCTTATTCTTAACAGATTTCTAAGTATCCATTTTTCAGGAGGACCTTTTTTAAAAACTGGGAGTTTCTTACAAATCCTGTCCACAGGGTATTATTAAGACAAGTCCAGATTTCCTCTGCCACCCTTAAGAGAGGCCTTTAACTCTGCTCCTCCCCAACATACATCTCTGCACACATCAAGCAGCAACTTCCTCGTAGTAGGGAGCAATTCATTTTCATGTTGACCTCATGACGAGATGCCTGCAGTGCATCTACAGCTGAGTGCAAAGTGCAGATTAGAAAGTAAAGCCCCTGTTCCCTTCATGCATTAACACAGCCTCCATTAAGTTGCTCAATCAGGGGGCTGCTCCTGGGGCCTGGGGAGCTTTCCTTCCCCAGGGGTTCTTGTCTCCTAGGGCCCATTTTCAGAGGGGGGTCAGCCCAGCACAAGTCCATTTTTAATTTATTTCCACACGTGTCTCTCTGACATTTGCTATCTGTGTTCCCTTTCCCACCGCTGAAGCCAGTCCCAATTTAGAAAACTAAATATTAAAATAATTAAACAGACATTTTAGACTAACCAATGTCTTAGCTATACACCGGATAAATTGTTATAAAAAAAAAAGACTACACAGAAAGTAAATTTCTATACACAAATGTTAATGTTGGGAAGAAACAATGGGAAATTGTTTGACCCGGTTCCTCTCTGTTGGGAAGAAGGCAAATTATAACCACCAGGTTTCTGAAGAGCCTGAGGGCAGAGGCTCCACGAATATGATTGTCCTTCCTGTCAGTTCACAGAAAGCTCATACAATATGTCCCAGGAATTGTTACATGAAAATGGATTTAATACACATCAAGTCTTTAGAATAAAAGGAATAGATGATAAACATGATGTGTCAGAATAGTTATTAGCTATTCTTCTAGTGGTAGACTGTTACCTAGATAACAAATGTTAGTTGGTTTTATAATAACTGGGCTTCCCTGATAGGCAGTTGGTAAAGACTCCACCTGCAATGCAGGAGACCCAGGTTTGATTCCTGGGTTGGGAAGACTCGCTGAAGAAGGGATAGGCTACCCACTCTAGTATTCTTGGGCTTCCCTTGTGGCTCAGCTGGTAAAGAATCCGACTGCAATGCAATGAGACCTGGGTTCGATCCCTGGATTGGGAAGATCCCCTGGAAAAGGGAAAGGCTTTCCACTCCAATCCACCTCATGCGACGAGTTGACTCACTGGAAAAGACTCTGATGCTGGGAAAGGTTGGGGGCAGGAGGAGAAGGGGACGACGGAGAATGAGATGGCTGGATGGCATCACCGACTCTGTGGACATGAGTTTGAGTGTACTCCGGGAGTTGGTGATGGACAGGGAGGCCTGGCGTGCTGTGATTCATGGGGTCGCGGAGAGTCGGACACGACTGAGTGACTGAACTGAACTGAACTGAACCCACTCCAATATTTTAGCCTGGAGAATTCCATGGACTGTATAGTCCATGGGGGTTACAAAGAGTCAGACATGACTGAGTGACTTTCACTTTATAATAATTAATATAGATTAGAATATATGGTGGTGGTTTAGTCCCTAAGTCGTGTCTGACTCTTGTAATCAGAGTCAGAGCGACTGAAGCCCCTCAGGCTCTCCTGTCCATGAGATTTCCCAGGCAAGAATACTGGAGTGGCTTTCCATTTGCTTCTCCATTAGAATGTATACAATGTATACAGTATTAAGGGACTTCCTAGGTGGCTCAGTGGTTGAAGAATCCACCTGAAGTGCAGGAGATGCAGGTTCAACCCCTGGGTGGATAAGATTCCCTGGAGGAGGGGATGGCAACTCACTCCAGTTTTCTTGCCTGGAAAACCCCATGGACAGAGGAGTCTGAAGGACTACAGTCTATGGGGTTGCAAAGAGTCAGATACAACTGAAGCGACTGAGCATGCAAGCATACAACATTAATGCATTAGGAAAATATACTAAACTATTTAAAGGTTGAAGGATTAGTAAATTTTATGCTTAAAATAAAGATAAGGGAGAGGGCTTCCCTGGTAGCGCAGTGACTAAAACTCTAAGCTCCCAATGCAGGGGAAAGTGAGTCACTCAGTCGTGTCTGACTCTTTGTGACTCCATGGACTATACAGTCCATGGAATTCTCCAGGCCAGGATACTGGAGTGAGTAGCCTTTCCCTTCTCCAGGGGATCTTCCCAACCCAGGGATCGAACCCAGGTCTCCCATATTACACACAGATTCTTTACCAGCTGAGCCATAAAGGAAGCAGGGGACCTGAGTTTAATTCCTGGTCAGGAAACTAGACATCGTATACTGCAACTAAGAGTTCGCATGCTGCAAGTCAAGATCCCACTGCAACTAAAAGATAATGCAAGCCCGAAGAAGATCAAAGATCCTGCGTAGCACAACTGAGACCCAGTGCGGCAAAAATAAATAATTTTTTTTAAAGATGAAAGAGAGAGAGAAACACAGAGACAAAGGAAGAAAGAAACGTTTATCTGTGTGTCTGTTTGGGGCAAGGAGAGTCATTTAGGGGAAAACCAAAGAGGGGATAAGGGTGGTGATGACAACAGGATAAGGGCCTCAAGTTTGGAAGATTTCTCACCATTTTGTAGAATTGATAAGTTGTGTTCCACATCATCACTCACTACACCAGTACCTATAGGTGGACAGCACATCAGGATAAAATGCATTTCCCAGAAGTGGGAGGGAATAGTTAAGGGTTAAGAGCTCTGATATCTTCCTGCCTCTGTGTGTGTGTATGTGTGTGTATGTTTGTATACTTTAATTTTTATAAACGCTTTCAGGAAGTAGAAGTTGTTTCTAAAACTGGGATAGGTATCCTTAGCAGTCGGTGAGTTCGCTGTCCACTGGAGAGTGCAGTTTACAGGCACACATATTCTTGACAACCCTGGGGACAGAAGACTTGTGGTTGGATAATGTTGTTGAAACATTCTACCCAATGTCTCTCTTTCCCAATGTCTCAGCTTCCCCGCCTACCCTGACTTCTCTGCTATTGGAACAACTTTACTGTTAGCTAGTCTTTAGTTCAGTGGATGCTGAAAGCAGAATGTAAAGAGAGAAGGCAATCCTTTCCCGGCTTTTCTAGTTGATAGCTTAAATCTTGGGGGGAAATAAAGACCAGGGCCTAGAAAAAGCTGAGGGAGATATAAATATGGTAGACGGACAAAAATGCCAAGGAGTGAGGAGATGTGGCGCGAAAAGCAATGCACAGCTGTTGTGTGATCCTGTGTCCCTCCCCCCGCCCCCAAGCCAGGTCCTGAATGGGGGTGATACCCTTGGAAAGGGTCGAGGGTGTGGTTCGAGGGATGTATTTAAGTCTGAGAGAGAGCGAAATCTCTTCTTTGGTGTGCTGGAATAGCAGTGACAGAAGGTAGAAGGATGTGAGTGAGGCAACCTACTTGGACTTCCTTGGATTTACAATATGTTGCAGTCTTTTTAATATACCCAATGCATAGCTAGGTAATTATGTTAAAAGGGACTATTCAATTTTTTTTAGGATTCAGTTTGAGAATGAAGCAGTTTGCTTGGATCATTGATGAAGGCCAGAAAGATGGACTTTCAAAGCAGACAGTGGCATAGACAGTGGACACCAAGGATTAGATCCCCCCCCCACTCCAAATTTAGACATATGATGTTTTTGAACTGTGGTGTTGGAGAAGACTCTTGAGAGTCCCTCGTACCGCAAGGAGATCCAACCAGTCCATTCTAAGGGAGATCAATCCTGGGTGTTCATTGGAAGGACTGATGCTAAAGCTGAAACTCCAATACTTTGGCCACCTCATGCGATGAGTTGACTCACTGGAAAAGACTCTGATGCTGGGAAAGGTTTGCGGCGGGAGGAGAAGGGGACGACAGAGAATGAGATGGCTGGATGGCATCACCGACTCTGTGGACATGAGTTTGAGTGGACTCCGGGAGTTGGTGATGGACAGGGAGGCCTAGTGTGCTGTGATTCATGGGGTCGCGGAGAGTCGGACACGACTGAGCGACTAAACTGACTGACTGACTGACAGAGATAATTCTAGAGGAGATCAATCCTGGGTGTTCATTGGAAGGACTGATGCTAAAGCTGAAACTCCAATACTTTGGCCACCTCATGCAACGAGTTGACTCACTGGAAAAGAGTCTGATGCTAGGAGGGATTGGGGGTAGGAGGAGACGGGGACGACAGAGAATGAGATGGCTGGATGGCATCACCGACTCGATGGACATGAGTTAGAGTGAACTCCAGGAGTTGGTGATGGACAGGGAGGCCTGGCGTGCTGTGCTTCATGGGGTCGCAGAGAGTCGGACATGACTGAGCGACTGAACTGAACAGAGATAATGGACTTCCCAGGTGGCACTAGTGGTAAATAACCTGCCTGCCAATGCAGGAGACATAAAAGACACGGGTTGGATCCCTGGGTCGGGAAGAGCCCCTGGAGGAGGTCGTGGCAACCCACTTGAGTATTCTTGCCTGATGCATCCCCATGGACAGAAGGGCTTGGTGGGCTACAGCCCATGGGGTCACAGAGTCAGGCACAACTGAAGTGACTTAACAGGCAGGCACAGAGATGAAATGAATCCAACATTGACAGAAGCACCAGCTTCATGGGAATACAACCGCGTGTGTCACACAGAGCTCCACACTTAGAAGGGGTCATCATTTAGCTTAATGCTCTGATGTCGTCATACTGAGATCCTTATTTTTTGAACAAGGGGATCCCATTTTGATTTTGTACAAGGCCCTGAAAAGTATGCAGCCCTTCCTGCTTGACTTCTACTCACTTTCATTTCCAGTAGAAAGAGGAAACCAAACAGAACTGGATCAAAGGAAAATACAGTTCCATTTTCTATACATCTGCGTTGTAGGCTGGACTCTGTAGCACCATCTCCAAATCAAGGTCAGGAGGAGGAAGGTGAAGCATGTTCAGTTCACGGAAATGGAATTTTAGTTTTTATGGGAATGCAGAGTATGCAAGGGTCAGGGAAGAAAGAAAACCTGACAGTGTGTCTGGCAGTGTGACCATGAACAATCTTGAACAGGTCTCCAATGGAGAGTTGGCAGAATTGAGACAGCCTGGCACATTTGAAATTATATATAATCCCCAGGTGGCTCCAGTGGTAAAGAACCTGCCTGCCAATGCAGGTGCCATAAGAGATGGGGATTTGATCCCAGGGTTGGGTAGATCCCCTGAAGGAGACATGGCAACCCACTCTGGTATTCTTGCCTGGAGAATCCCATGGACTGAGAAGCCTGGTGGGCTACAGTCCATGAGGCCGCAAAGAGTTGGACATGACTGAAGCAATTTAATACACATACATGTATATGGAGCCTGGAATATACTGCCATGTTCATGGCATTCATATATTATATATTCATATATTATATACAAATTAGCACCTTAACAAAAGAAGACAGTGAGGGACATGACTTTGGATTTAGATAAACCTGGGTGGATAAACCTGGTATGAAACCCTACATCTATTACTTTTGCAGAGCATCAAGCTTTTATTTCCCCTTTGCCAAAGGGGCGACCTTCATGTCACCTACATTTCAAGGTTTCTGTGATGACAAAATAAAGTAACACGCAAAAGGTATAGTGTTTGCACAGATTAGGGCCTCCCAAGCTTGCTGCATGTAACTCTGAGAAAACTATTTGCACATGGGGTTAACTTTTCCTTCAGTTGGAGTATCTACTCTGTGACATGCTATTTTCAGGGACCATTC
This sequence comes from Moschus berezovskii, assembly GCF_049115385.1. Lineage (NCBI taxonomy): Eukaryota > Metazoa > Chordata > Mammalia > Artiodactyla > Moschidae > Moschus > Moschus berezovskii. The sequence continues at coordinate 41,732,092 of NC_142475.1, forward strand.
CTGGTCTATTTTGGTGTTCAACAAAAGGTGAAATGATAAAGATATGTTTGCAAGAAAGTGAGCCATTGTGAGCCTACAGCTCTAGGCCCCATCCAGGCACAAAGAGTGCAGAGTGCTAGGGTTCCATTCCAGGTCCAGGTGGCATTCAGCTTGTTTCACTCTTGAAAACAAGCAAAATAATGACAATGTGGGATTAAAGGATTATTTTTTTGACACGTAGTTTGGCTCCACTTACCAAGTTCACTGCTATGTTTGACCTGTTAAAATACTTGAATTTGGTTCACTAGAGAAATAATGGGCTTCCTTGGCTCAGACAGTAAAGAATCTGCCTGCAATGTGGCAGACCTGGGTTCAATCCCTGGGTTGGGAAGATTCCCTGGAGGAGGGCATGGCAACCCACCCCAGTATT